>NW_011889308.1:194813-197028 GCF_000151845.1 Pteropus vampyrus | reverse complement strand
GTGAGTGTTAGGGTTATGTTTAGAATTATGGTTCGCATTATCTTTATTTTAGGATTAGGATCCGGGTTTGGGTTAATGTTAGGTTTAATGTTACTTTTAGACTTAAATTTAGATTTAGGGTAGGTTTTGGATATGTGTTTAGGGTTAGGTTTACTGTTTATTTAAAATTTAGGGTTACATTTAGTTTTAGGGTTACGGTTAGAATTATTTTTAATATTAGCTTTATTTAGTTTTAGTGTTAGGGTTAGAGTTAGGGTTAGGGTTGGTTAGGGGTAGGGTTAACATTAGGTTCGGGTTAGGTTTAATTTAGGGTTAGGTTAAGGTTAGTGTAAGGGTAAGGGTTTATGGTTAGGTTTATTGTTAGTGTAAAATTTAAGGTGAGGGTTAGAATTAGGTATAGGATTAGCTTTAGTTGCAGGGTAGGATTAGAGTTTGGGTTAGTTTTAGTTTTAGCATTAGGTTTAGCTTTAGTTTTAAAGTTAGAATCAGCATTAGTGTTAATGTTCATGTTAGGGTTAGGGTTAGTTTTAGTTTTAAATGTGATAAGGTTAGGTTTAGGGAAAGGGATTGGGGTTAGGGTTAGGTTTAGGATTAGGGTTAGGCTAAAGTTTAGGGTTACAGTAGGCTTAAGTTTAGAGTTAGGGTTAGAGTTAGCGTTAGGGTTACCTTTAAGGCAAGAGGTTATAGTTAGGATTAGTGTTTGATTTAGGTTTCGGATTAAGCTTAAGTTAAGGGTGGGCTTCCCATTAGTGTTTGTGTAAGGTTTACTTTAGGATTAGGTATAAGTTTGGGGTTAGGTTTAAGGTTAGAGTTAGGGTTAGGGTTAGTTTTAGGGTTATGCTTAGGTTTAAGTTTAGGTTTAGGATTAGGATAAGGGGTTAGAGTTAGGGTTACTGTTAGTGTAATATTAAGGGTTAAAGTTAGAATTAGGGTTAGGATTAGAGTTAATTTTAGTGTTAGGATCAGGGTTAGGGCAAGTGTCAGAGTTAAGGTTATGGTGAGATTTAGGATTATGGTTACAGTTACATTTAGGGTAAGTGTTCAGGTTTAGGTTAATTATTAGTGCAAAATTTAGGGTGTGTGTTAGTGTTACTATTAGTGTTCAGGTTAGAATTAGGATTAGTTTTAGCTTTAGTTTTAGGATTAGAATCAGGGTTAGGGTTAATATTAGTGAAGGGTTAGGGGTATGGTTAGGGTTAGATTAGTGGTACAGTTACCAGTAGTAATTCCGTAAGGATTATTTTGGGGTTAGATATATGTTTAGGGTTATGGTTAGGGTTAGGGTTAAGGTTAGGGTTATGTTAATTTTAGAGTTAGAGTTATTTTTAGGGTTAATGTTAGAGTTAGAATTAGCTTTAGATTTAGAGATATGGTTAGGGTTAGGGTTAGTGTTATTGTTAAGGTTAGGGTTAACTTTACGTTTAGGGTTACGGTTAGCAGAAGGAGTTAGTGTTAGAGTTATTGTTACTGTAACATTCAGTGTTAGGGTTATAATTAAGTTTAAGATAAGCTTTAGTGTTAAGGTTACGATCAGAGATAGGGTTAGGGTTAGGGTTAGGGTTAGAATTATGGTTAGTATTAATTTAGTATTAGGGTTAGGATCAGGGTTCGGGTTAATGGCAGGGTCAGAGTTTGGAATAGGATTAGTTTTAGACTTAAAGTTACATTTAGGCTTACATTTAGTGTAACAGGTTAGGGTAAGTTTTTTATTGGATTAAAATTTAGGGTTAGAGTTAGTTTTAAGGTTAGTCTTAGAATTAGGTTTAGGATTAGCTTAAGTTTTAGCATTAGGGTCAGGATTAGGGTTAGGGTTACAGTTAGGGTTTGTGATTAAGTTCATGGTTATGGTCAGTGTTAGATTTAGAATAAGAGGTTAGTGTTAGGGTTAGGGTTAGAGTTAGGTTTAGGTTAGGATTAGGGTTTATTGTTAGTGTTAGGTTAAGGTTAGAGTTAGGGTTACCGTTAGGTTTTGGGATAGGTTTAGCTTTGTGGTAGGTTTATGGTTACAGTTAGGGTTAGTGTTAGGTTTAAGTTAGGGTTATGCTTATAGATAGGGTTAGTGTTAGGGTTAGGTTTAGCTATACTTTAAGTTTAGAGCTAGGGTAAGAGGTTAGGGTAGGTGTTATTCTTAGAGTAAAATTTCGGGTTAGCGTTAGAATTAGGTTTAGAATTAGCTTTAGTTTTAGGATTAGGTTCATGGTTAGGGTTAATGTGA
>NW_011889308.1:191903-194139 GCF_000151845.1 Pteropus vampyrus | reverse complement strand
GTTAGGATTAGGGTTAGGTTTAGTGTTAGAGTTAGGGTTAGTGTTAGTTTTAGGGTAAGTGGTTAGAGTTGAGATTAGTGTTAGGTTTAGGGTTAGGGATAGAATTTGATTGGAGTTAGGGTTACCATTAGAGTTCCATTTAGGTTTAGTTTATGGTTAGGTTTATGGTTAGTGTTAGGGTTAAATTTAATTAAGATTAGGGTTAGAGTTTTGGTTAATGTTAGGGTTATGTTTATGGTTAGGGTATTTTTAGACTTAAAGTTTAATTTAGGGGTAGGTTTAAGATAAAGGGTTAGGGTTAGGGTTATTGTTAGTTTAAATTTTACTGTCAGGGTTAGGTTAGAGTTAGGGTTACCCTAGGGTTCGGTTTAGGTTTAGTTAGGAATAAGATTATGGTTACGGTTAGGGTTATGGTTAAGTTTAGGTTATTGTAAGGCTTAGGGTTAGAGTTAGCTATAAGTTTAGGGTCAGGGCTACGGTTAGAATTAGCTTTAGTTTTAGGATTCTGAACAGGTTTATGGTTACTGTTAGCATTAGGGTAAGAATTACGGTTAAGATTAGCTTTACTTTTACGTTTAGGATGAGGGTTAGTGTTAATGTCAATGTTAATGTTAAGGTCAGGGTTAGTTTTAGAGTTAAATTTAAGATTAAGGTTAGGTTTCGGGTACGAGGTTAGATTGAAGGTTATCATTAGTGTAATATTTAGCGTTAGGATTAGTGTTAGGGTTAGGTTTAGCTTCAGTTTTAGGGTTACGATAAGGTTACAATTAGGATTAAGTTAGGGTTAGGGTTTAGTGTTAGGCATAGGCTTTATGTTAAGGAAAGCTTTACAGTTAGGCTTAGGGTTTGCGTTACAGTTTAGGGGTAGGGTCAGTGGTATGATTCGGAGTAATGTTAGGGTTAGGGTAAGGAGTTAGGATTAGGGTTATTTTTCTTTTAAAATTTAGGTTAATGATTATTGTTAGGGTTCGGGTTAGAATTTGGGGTAGGATTAGCATTAGTTTTAGGGTTAGGATCAGGTCTATGGTTAGGGTTAGGGTTACGGTTAGGCTTTATTTTTAGGATTAGGATAAGGGGCTATGGTTAGGGTTAGAGTTAGGTTAGATTTAGGGTTAGGGCTAGGGTTAGGCTTAGGGTAAGAGGTTATACTTAGGATTAGTGTTAGGGTTGGAGATAGCTTTAAGGTAGGGTTAGCATTAGGTTTAGGTTAGGGTTATAGTTAGATTTAGTGTTAGGGTTAGGGTTAGAGTTAGAGTTAGTTTTAGAGTTAATTTAGGTTTAGGGTTAAGTTCAGAGTAAGGGCTTCGGGTTATCGTTATTGTTGGCATAAAATTTAGGGTTACAGTTAGAATTGGGTTAGATTTAGCTTAATTTAAGATTAAGATCAGGTTTAGGGTTAGTGTTAGGATTAGGTTTACTGTTATGATTTGGATTAGCTTTAGTTTTAGTGTTAGAGTTAGGGTATGGTGTTAGGGGTAGGATTATTGTTAGTGTAAAATTTATGATTAGGTTTAGAATTAGAGTTAGGATTAGCTTTAGTTTTAGTGTTAGGTTCATTGCTAGGGTTTGGATAAGGGTTAGGGTTTAGGGTTAAGATTAGTGTAAGGGTTAGTATTAATGTAAGGGTTTAGGGTTAGGGTTAGGCTTATGGTTAGGGTTTGGGTTAGAGGTTAGTGTTAGTTTTATGGTTTGTGTCAGTGTGAGGGCTAGGTTTAGTGTTAGGGTTACAGTTAGGGTTTGTGTTAGGGGTTAGTGTTAGGTTTATATTTAGGATTAGATATAGGCTTAGGTTAGGTTTAGGGTAAGATATTAGTGTTAGGATTAATATTAGGGTTAGGGTTTGGTTATGTTAGGCTTAGAGTTAGGTTTAGGGTTAGGGTTAGAGTTACAGTCATGTTAGATTTAGCTTAGTCTTAGGTTTATGGTTAGTGTTAGGGTTAGGGTTAGGTTACAGTTAGAGTTAGGGTTAGTGGTAAGATTATGGTTAGGGTTAGGGTTAGGTTAATTTTGGGTTATGGTTAGGGTTAGTGTTATTATTAGTGTAAAATTGATAGTTAAGGTTCGAATTGTGTTAGATTTAGGTTTAGTTTTATGGTTGAGATCAGGGTTAGTGTAAATGTTAGGGTTATATGACTATTAGCATTTGGGTTAGTTTTAGTTTTAGGGTTAGGATTAGGATAAGGTGTTAGGCTTAATGTTATTGATAGTGTAAAATTTATGATTAGTGTTAGAATTA
>NW_011889308.1:190701-191008 GCF_000151845.1 Pteropus vampyrus | reverse complement strand
TGTAAATGTTAGGGTTATATGACTATTAGTATTTGGGTTAGTTTTAGTTTTAGGGTTAGGATTAGGATAAGGTGTTAGGCTTAATGTTATTGATACTGTAAAATTTATGATTAGTGTTAGAATTAGGGTTATGGTTAGCTTTAGTTTTAGGGTTATGATCATGGTTAGCATCAGTGTTAAGGTTAGCATTACAGTTAGAGTTTAGGTTTAGGGTTTGGATTAGTGTTAGCCTTTGGGTTGTGTTAGGGTTGGGATTAAGTTAAACTTAGGGTTACCATTAGGGTTCGAGTAAGGTTCATTTTAGGGG
>NW_011889308.1:184983-189551 GCF_000151845.1 Pteropus vampyrus | reverse complement strand
ATTTGGGTTAGTTTTAGTTTTAGGGTTAGGATTAGGATAAGGTGTTAGGCTTAATGTTATTGATAGTGTAAAATTTATGATTAGTGTTAGAATTATGGTTAGCTTTAGTTTTAGGGTTATGATCATGGTTAGCATCAGTGTTAAGGTTAGCATTACAGTTAGAGTTTAGGATTAGGGTTTGGATTAGTGTTAGCCTTTGGGTTGTGTTAGGGTTGGGATTAAGTTAGACTTAGGGTTACCATTAGGGTTCGAGTAAGGTTCATTTTAGGGGTAGATTTATGGTTAGTGTTACGACTAAGGTTAGGTTTAGGTTAGGTTTAGATTTTGTGTTAGAGTTAGGGTTAGCTTTAAGTTTAGGGTTCGGTTTAGTGTAAGGGGTTAGTGTTAGGGTTAGAGTTAGGCTTACCTTTAGGTTTAGGTTTAAGGTGAGCATAATCTTGTAGGGTTATAGTTATTTTTAGTGTAAACTTTAAGGTTAAGGTTAGTGTTCATGTTAGGGATAGAATTAATGTTTGAATTAGATTTAGTTGCAGAGTTAGGACAGGGTTAGGGTTATGGTTAGGCTTTAGGGTTAGGGTTAGGGTTAGGGTTAAGGTTAGAGTTAGGGTTAGAGTTAGGTTTCGGTTAGGTTTAGGGTTAGGGTTAGGTTTATTGTTATTATTAGTGTTAGCATTAAGTTTAGGGTTAGGGTTAGGGTATTGTTCGTGAAACATTAGGGTTAGGGTTAGACTAAAGTTGGGATTATCTGTAGTTTTAGGGTTAGGATCATTTTTATGGTGAGTGTTAGGGTTTGGGTTAGAATTCACGTTATGGTTATGGAACAGGGTTATGATTAACGTTAGTATTAGGGTTAGGGTTAGGGTTATTTTTAGGATTAATATTAGGCTTAGGGTTATATTTAGGGTAGGGTTTATGGTCAGAGTCATTGTTAGTTGCAATTTAGGGTTAGAGTTATTGTTAGGGGAGTTTAGAATTAGGTTTAGGATTAATTTAGCTTCAAGGTTAGGATCAGGGATAGGGTTAGGTTTAGGACGAGTGTTATCTTTAGGTTTTAATGTTAGCGGTTCAGTTAGGGGTAGGGTTAGGGTTAGGTTTTGGTTAGGGTTTGGATTAGGGTTACTATTAGGTTTAGGTTTAGGGTAAGATGTTAGACATAGCATTAGTGTTAGGATTAGTGTTAGGGTACGTTCACATTCTGGGTAGATTTATGGTAAGGAATAGGGTTTGGTTTAGGTTAGGGTTAGTGTTAGGGTTATGGTTATTGTTAGGTTATTCTCAGTGTAAAATTTCAGGTAATGATTAGAAATATGGTTACGATACGCTTATGTTTTATGATGAGATTCTAGGTTAGGCTTAGGTTTAGGGTTAGACTTAGAATTAGGATAAGGTTTAGCTCAGTTTTAGTGTTAGGATGAGAGTTAGGGTTAATGTTAGCATTAGGGTTAGGGTTAGAGTTAGTTTTAGGGTAAGGGTTTAGGATTAGCGTTATTGTTTTATTAAAATTTAGTATTAGGGTTATTGCTAGGGTTACGGTTAGAATTAGGGTTAGGATTAGATTTAGTTTTACGGTTAGGATCAGTGTTAGTGTTAGGGTTAGTGTTAGTTTTAGAATTAATGTTAGAGATAGAGTTTGGTTTAGTGTAAGTGATTAGTGTCAGAGTTATTATTAGATTAAATTTTAGGGTTAGTTTATTATTATGGTTAGAGTTAGAATTAGGGTTAGGATTAACTTTACTTTTAAGGTTAGGATCTGAATTTGGGTTAGGGTTAGAGTTTGGCTTCAGAGTTAGTGTTAGGGTCAGGGATAGCATTAGCTTTAGGTTAGGGTTCGGGTTTGGGTTCTCATTAGTGTTAACTTTAGGGTTAGGGTAAGAATTTAGAGTTAGGATTAGTGTAGGTTTAGGATTAGGTTTAAGTTAAGTTAGGGTTGGGGTTAGGGTTAGGGTGAGTGTATAGGTAAGGGGTTAGCGTTAGAGTTAGATTTGGGTTAGAGTTAGGGTTAGGGTTTGGTTTAGGGTTAGAGTTATCATTAGGTTTAGGGTTAGGTTTAGTGTTAGAGTTAGAGTTAGGATTAGGGTTAGAATTAGGGTTAGGAATAGCTTTAGATTTTGGCTTAAAATAAGGTTTAGTGTTAATTTTAGGTTTAGGATAGGATTAGTTTTTGAGTTAAAGTTAGAGTTAGGGTTAGGTTTACAGTAAGGAATTAGAGTTAGATTTATTGTTAGTGTAAAACTTAGAATTGGCGTAAGTGTAAGGGATAGGTTTAGAATTAGGATTAGGATTAGCTTTAGTTTTAGGGTTAGTGTCAGTGTTGCGGTTTGGTTAGGACTAGGATTACTGTTAGGGTTCAAGTTTGGTTTACTCTAGTGGTTGGTTGATGATCATGGTTAGTGTTATGTTTAGGTTTTAGTTTGGGTTCGGGTTAAGGTTATGTATATGGTTAGAGTTTGGGTGAGTGTAAGGGTAAGAATTTATACTTAGGATTAGAGTTAGTTTTAGGGTTAGGTTTAGGGTTAAGTTAGCATTAGATTTACCGTTAGGATTCGGGTTAGGTTTAGTTTAGTTGTTGGTTTATAGTTATAATTAGGGTTAGGGTTTTGTTTAGGTTAAGATTTTGGTTAGGGTTAAGTTTAGTGTTAGGGTTAGCTACAGGTTTATGGATAAGGTTAGGGTAAGGAGTTAGGGTTATAGTTATTGTTAGAGTAAAATTTAGTGTTAGAATTTGTGTTAGGGTTAGTGTTAGAATTAGGGTTAGGATTACATTTAGTTTTACGGTTAGTGCAGGGTTAGTGTTAGGGTTAGGGTTAGCGTTAGTTTTAACATTACAGTTTTGTAGGGATACAATTAGGTTTAAGGTTATGGTTAGGGTAAGAGATTAGAGTTATGATTAGTGTTAGGGTTACGATTAGGGTTACGATTAACTTAGGGTTATGATTATTGTTGGTGTAGGTTAGATTTAAGGATAATGTTAAGGTTAGGTTAAGAATTTAGAGTTAGGATTAGTGTTAGGGTTAGGGTTAGGGTTAGAGTTAAGTTAGGTTTAGGGTTAGTATTAGAGTTAGGTTTAGGGTTAAGTACAGCATTATGGTTTTGGTTAGCGTAACAGTTATGTTTAGGGTCAGGTTTAGGGGATGAGGTTAGAATTAGGATTAGTGTTAGGGTTAGGATTATGGTTAGGATTAGTTTAGGGTTAGGGTTAGGGTTAGATTTAGAGTTATTGTTATGGGTAGTGCTAGAATTAGGGTTTAGGGTTAGTTTTAGGGTTAGGGTTTGGGTTAGGGTTAGGATTAGGGTTAGGTTTATGTTAGGATTAAGTTTAGGGTTACAGTTAGGTTAAGTGTTTAGTTTGGAATTAGTGTTAGGGTTAGGGTTAGGGATAGATTAGGATTAGTGTTAGGGTTAGGATTATGGTTAGGATTAGTTTAGGGTTAGGGTTAGGGTTAGATTTAGAGTTATTGTTATGGGTAGTGCTAGAATTAGGGTTTAGGGTTAGTTTTAGGGTTAGGGTTTGGGTTAGGGTTAGGATTAGGGTTAGGTTTATGTTAGGATTAAGTTTAGGGTTACAGTTAGGTTAAGTGTTTAGTTTGGAATTAGTGTTAGGGTTAGGGTTAGTGTTAGGGTTAGGGTTAGGGATAGAATTAGGAATGGGATTCGCTTAGTTTTAGGTTTAGGTTAATTGTTAGGGTTAAGGTTAGGTATAGGATTACTGTTAGGGTTCAAGTAAGGTTTAGTTTAGTTGTTGGTTTATGGCAGGGTAGGGTTGTTTTAGGTTGGGGTTTGAGTCTGAGGTAGAGTTAAGGTTAGGTTTAGGGTTAGGGTTAGGTTTAGGGTTAGGGTTAGCATTAGTTATAGGGCTAGGGTTCGTGTAAGGGGTTAGGGTTACGGTTATTGTTAGTTTAAAATTTAGTGTTAGGATTATCATTAGTGTAAGAGTTAGAATTAGCATTAGGCTTAACTTTAGTTAGGATTACTTCAGGGTTAGTGGTAGGGTTAGGGTTAGATTTATGCTTTAGGGTTAGGTTCAGGGTTAAGGTATGAGACAGGGTTAGGGGAAGGGTTTAGGATTACGGTTAGTGTTAGTGTTATGGTTAAAGTTAGGGGTGGGTTTAGGGAAGAGGTTAGGGTTAGGATTAATTTAGGGTTATTGTTAGGGGTAAGTTTATGTTAGGGTTAAGGTTAGGGTTAGGGGAAGTGTATGAGTTTGGAGCTAGCGGTTAGTGTTAGTGTTATGGTTAAAGTTAGGGGTGGGTTTAGGGAAGAGGTTAGGGTTAGGATTAATTTAGGGTTATTGTTAGGGGTAAGTTTATGTTAGGGTTAAGGTTAGGGTTAGGGGAAGTGTATGAGTTTGGAGCTAGGATTAGTGTTAGTGTTAGGTTTAGGGTTAGGGTGAAGGTTAGCTTTACATTTAGTGTTAGGATTAGGATTAGGATTAGGATTAGGTTTAGAATTAGGATTAGGATTAGCTTTACTTTCACGGTTAGGGTAAGTGATAGAGTTAGGGTTAGGATTAGGATTATCGTTAAGATAAAAGTAAAGTTTACTTTAGGGGTCGGTTATGGTTAGCATTA
>NW_011889308.1:184426-184933 GCF_000151845.1 Pteropus vampyrus | reverse complement strand
GGTTTGGATTTGGGTTTGGTTTAGCGTTATGGTTGGGATTATGATTACCATTATGTTTATGGTTAGGTTTAGGGTACGAGGTTGGAGTTAGGATTAGTGTTAGCTTATGATTAGGGTTAGGATGAGTTTAGGGTTATGGTTAATGTTAGGTTTAGGTTACGTTAGGATTAGGGTTAGAGATAGTGTTAGAGATAGGGTTAGGGGTAGGTTTAGTGTTTAGGGTTAGGGTTCGGGTTATTGTTAGGGTTATTTTTAGGTAAGCTTAGGGTTAAGGTTAGGTTTAGGGTTAGGGTTACGATTAGGTTTGGTTTAAGTTTATGATTAGGTTTAGGTTTAGGGTTAGTTTAGGGTAAGTGTTATGGATAGGTTTATGTTAGCATTGGGATTAGAGCTAGGGTTATTTTTAGTGTAATATTTGGGTTAGGGTTAGAATTAGCGCTAGGATTAGATTTAGAATTAAGGTTCAGATCTGGGCTTGGGTTACTCTTCCAGTTAAGTTTAAGTTTT
>NW_011889308.1:182752-183111 GCF_000151845.1 Pteropus vampyrus | reverse complement strand
TATTTGGGTTAGGGTTAGAATTAGCGCTAGGATTAGATTTAGAATTAAGGTTCAGATCTGGGCTTGGGTTACTCTTCCAGTTAAGTTTAAGTTTTGGGTTAGATTTAGGGTTAGTGTTAAGTTTAGAGTCAGTTTTAGGGATAAATTATGGTTAGGGTTAGTTAGTTTAGGGTCAGGGGTTCAGATTAAGGTTATTGTCATTGTAAAATTTAGGGTTAGGATTAGGTTTAGTGTTAGGTTTAGGGTTTAGTGTTAGGGTTTGTGTTAGGCTTAGGGTTAGGGTTTGGGTTAGTTTTAGCTTTAGTGTTATGATTTGGGTTAGGTTTACAGTTATGTTTAGGCTTATTGTTAGGGTAAGA
>NW_011889308.1:175982-182557 GCF_000151845.1 Pteropus vampyrus | reverse complement strand
ATAGGGTTAGGGATAAGATTAGGGTTAGTGTCAGGGTTAGGGTTAGGGTTAGGGTTAGGATTAGAGTTAGAGTTGCAATTAGAATTAGGATTCGTTAGTATTAGAGTTAGGGTGAGGTTTATGGTTAGGGTGAGGGATAGGATTACCGTTAGGGTTCTAGTACAGACCAGTTTAGGGTTCGAATTATGGTTAGGGTCAGGGTAAGTTTCAAGTTTGGTTTAGTGTTTGTGGTAGGTTTAGTGTTAATGTTTGGGTTATGATTATTGTTAAGGTGGAGTTTTTGGGTTAAGATTAAGGTTTGGGATAGGGTTAGGGTTTGGTTACGGTTAGAGTTAGGGTTATGTTTAGGATTGCATTAAGGTCATAGTTAGGGTTTGGTTTAGTGTTAGGTTAGGGTAAAGGTTAGGGGTAGGTTTAGGTTACGGTTCTGGTTGGTGTTAGGTATAAGGTTAGTGTTAGGGTTAGAATTAGGGTTAGGGTTAGGGTTAGAGTTAGTATTACAGATATGTTGGGTTAGAGTTACAGATATGTTTAGGGTTAGGGTAAGAGGTTAGCGTTATGTTTTGGGTTAGAGTTACAGATATGTTTAGGGTTATGGTTAGGGTTAGATTTAGGTTTAAGTTAGAGGTAGGATTAGATTTAGGATTAGGGTTAGGTATAGGGTTAGGGTTAGATTTAGGGTTAGGGTAAGGGTTACCATTGGATTTAGCATTATGTTTTCGGTTAGGGTCACAGATATGTTTAGGTTTAGGGTAAGGGTAAGTGGTTAGAGTTAGGATTAGTATTAAGGTTTGGATTAGTGTTAGGATTAGTTTAAGGGTAGTTTTAGGTTTAAGTTTAGGTTACGGTAAAGTATAGGGTTAGGGTTAGGTAAGAGTTTAGATTTAGGATAAGTGTTAGGGTTAGGGTTAGGGTTAAGTTAAGGTTAGGATTAAAGTTAGGTTTAGGTTTAAGTTAGGGTTAGGGTTACGGTTAGGGTTAGGAGTTATATTTGGTTTAGCGTTATGGTTTGATTTGGATTACACTTATGTTCAGGGTTAGTGGTTAGGGTAAGTGGTTAGAGTTAAGATTAGTGTTAAGATAATGATTAGTGTTAGTACTAGTTTAGGGTTATGTTTTAGTTTAGGTTTAGGTTAGGGTAAGGGTTAGGGTTAGGGCTAGGGTTAGGGATAGGTTTAGGGTAAGGGTTAGGGTCAGGGTTAGGATTGGTTTAAGGTTATGGTTAGGTTTAAGTTCAAGGTTAGGCTAGTTTAAGTGTTAGGGATAGGTTTAGGTTCAGGTTAGGTTTACTGTTAGGGGTAAGGTAAGCATTAGGTTTAGGGTTAGGGTTAGTGTTAGTTTTTGGTTTGTGTTAGAGTAAGGGTTAGATTTAGGATTGTATTAAGGTTATGGTTATGGTTAGGTCTAGGGTTAGATTAGGGTAAAGTTTAGGGATAAGTTTAGGTTACAGGTAAGGTTGGTGTTAGGTATAGGGTTCGGGTTAGGGTGAGTGTTAGAGTTAGGGTTAGTGTTAGTGTTGGATTTAGCATTATGTTTTGGGTCAGGATTATAGATATGTTTAGGGTTAGAGTTAAGGTAAGAGGTTGGAGTTGGGATTAATGTTTAGTTTAGGATTAGTGTTAGGATTAATTTAGGGGTAGCTTTAGGTTTAGGTTTAGGTTTAGGTTAAGTTTAGGGTTAGGATTAGGTAAGAGTTTAGATTTAGGTTTAGTGTTAGGTTTAAGTTTAGGGTTAGGGTTAAATTAGGGTTAGGGTTAGTGTTAGGGTTAGGGTTAGGATTTTGATTTGGTTTAGCGTTATGGTTTGGGTTAGCATTACATTTATGTTTAGGATTAGGGTTAGAGTAAGTGGTTAGAGTTTATATTAGTGTTAGTGTTAGGGTTAGGGTTAGAATTAGTTTAGGGTTATGGTAAAGTTTAGGTTTAGGTTAGTGTTAGAGTTAGGTTTAGGTTTAGGATTATGGAGAGAGAGGTTTAGTGTTAGTGTTTAGGGTTAGATTTCTGGTTGTTGTTAGCATTAGGTTAGAGTGGGGCAAGGTTTAAGGTTTGGATTAGGGTTAGGGTTAGGATTGGTTTAAGGTTTTGCTTAGCTTATGTTTAGGGTTAGGTTATGGTAAGGGTTAGGGATAGGATTAGTTTTGGGTTAAGGATACTATTGGGGGTAAGGTTAGCATTAGGTTTAGGGGTAGGGTTATGGTATGGGATTAGGGTTAGGGTTATTGTTAGTGTAAAATTTAGGGTTATGGTTACTATTAAGTTTCGGCTTAGCTTAAGATTTAGGGTTAGAATCTGGGTTAGTGTTAGTGTTAGGGTTACACTAAAGGTTTGGGTTAGATTTAGGTTCATGGTTAGGGTTCGAGTGAGTTTTTGAGTTAAATTAGGGTTAGGATTAGGTTTAGGGTTAGGGTAGGTTTGTGTTAGGGTTAGAATTAGGGTTAGGGTTAGCTTTACGGTTAGGGTTAGGGTTAGCATTAATGTTTGGTTTAGTGTTACATTTATATTTAGGGTTAGGTTTAGGATAAGAGGTTAGAGTTATGATTAGTGTTAGGGTTAGAATTAGGGTTAGGATTAGTTCAGGGTTAGTGTTAGGGTTACTTTTATGTTTCCTTTAGAGCTAGAGTTAGGTTTGAGTTTAGGGATAGGTTTAGGATTAGTGTTAGGGTTAAGATTTAAGTTTATGTTTATGGTTGGGATTAGGGTTAGCGTTACGGTTACGGCTAGGATTAGGGTTATTGTTAGGATTAAGACTAGCATTCTGTTGAGTGTTAGCATTAGGATTAGCTTTAGATTCAAGGTTAGTTTCAGGGTTAGTGTTAGGATTAGTGTTAGGGTTACGATTAGTTTAGGGTTATTGTTAGGGTTTGGTTCAGGTTTGGGTTAAAGTTAGGTTAGGGTTAGGTTAAGAGTTTAGAGCTAGTATTAGTGTTAGGGTTAGGGTTAGGGTTTTGATGAGCGTTAGCTTTAGGTTTAGTGTTAGGGTTAGGGTTAGCATTAGGGTTAGTTTTAGAATTAAGATTAGGATTAGCTTTAGTTATTGGATTAGGGTAAGTGTTAGTGTAAGGTTAGGGTTAGGATTAAATTTAGGGTTAAAGTAAGGTTTAGTTTAGGGGTCGATTAGGGTTAGGGTTAACGTTAAGGTTAGAGTTAGAGTTATGTTTAGCGTTATGGTTTGGGTTAGGGTTACAGTTATTTTTAGGGTGCAGGTTAGCATAAGAGCTAACAGTTAGGATTTGTGTTAGAGTTAGGATTAGGGTTAGGATTGGATTAAGGTTATGGTTAGTGTTAGGCTTAGGGTTAGGTTAGGGTAAATGTTAAGGATAGGTTTAGTTTAGGGTTAGGGTTACGGTTAGGGTTACTGTTATGGTTAAAGTAAGCATTAGGTTTAGATTTATGGTTAGGGTTATGGAGTAGGGTTATGGTTATTTTCCGTGTAATATTTAGTGTTAGGGTTAGAATTATAGGTAGGATTAGCTTTAGATTCAGGGTTAGGATCTGGGTTAGGATTAGTGTTAGGAATAAGTTTAAGTGTTGAGTTCGATTTCGGTTTAATGTTAGGGTTAGAGTGAGTTTTAGAGCTAAATTAAGGTTAGGGTTAGGTTTAGGTTAGTATAAGGTTTAGGGTTAGGTTTAGGGTTAGGCTTAGTTTTACCGTTATGGTTTGGGTTAGGGTTAGTTTGGTTTAGGGTCAGAGGTGTATAAGAGGTTAGAGTTAGGATTAATGTTAGGTTTAGGAATAGGGTTAGGATTAGTTTAGAGTTAAAATTGCTGTTAGTTTTAGTTTAGTGTTAAGGTTAGTGTAAGAGTTTACAGTTAGCATTAGTGTTAGTGTTAGGATTAGGGTTTAGGGTTAGGGTTAGAATTAGACTTAGGATTAAGGTTTGGTTTAAATTTAGGTTATGGTAAGAGTTAGAGTTAGTTTTAGAGTTAAATTAGGGTTAGGGTTAGATTTAGGTTCTGTAGTTAAGGTTAGGGTTATTGTTATTGTACAATTTAGATTTACGGTTAGGTTTAGCATTATTGTTTGGTTTACGTTTACAATTATGTTTAAGGTTAGAGTTAGGGCAAGCGTTTAGAGTTAGGATTAGTGTTAGGGTTAGAGTTAGGGTTAGGGTGAAGGTTAGGGTTAGGGTTAGTGTTAGGGTTAGGGTTAGAATTAGGATTAGGATTAGCTTTAGTTTTAGGGTTAGGTTAAGTGTTAGGGATAGGGTTAGATATGGGATTACCATTAGAGTTCAAGTAAGGTTAAATTTAGTTGTCAGTTTATGGCAGAGTTAGTGTTAGTTTTAGGTTGGCCTCAGGGTTTGGGGTAGGGTTACTGTTAGGCTTATGGTTACAGTTATGGTTTAAGGCTAGGTTTGTTGTTAGTGTTATGGTTAGGGCTAGGGTTCCGTTTCGCCTTATGGTTATGGTAAGCATTAATTTTAGGGTTAGGGTCAGTTTAAGAAGTTAGGATTATTGTTAATTTAAAATTTAGGATTAGGATTATTCATAGGGTAAGAGTTAGAATTAGAGTTAAAATTAGATTTAGTTAGAGTTAGTTCAGGCTTAGTGGTAGGGTTATGTTTTGGATTATGCTTTAGAGTTAGGTTCAGGATTAAAGTGTGAGACAGTGTTAAGGGAAAGGGTTAGGTTTAGGGTTAGTGTTACAGTTATGGTTAAGGTTAGGGTTAGTTTGAAGATAAGAGGTTAGGGTTAGGATTAGTGTTAGGGTATGGATTTGTTTAGTGTTATTGTTAGGGGTATGTTTAGGTTAGGATTAAGTTTAGGGTTTGGGTTAGCATATGCGTTATGAGCTAAGATTAGTGTTAGGATTAGGGTTACTGTTAGGCTGAGGGTTAGTTTTTGGTTTAGTGGTAGGTTTAGGAATAGGATTAAGATTAGGTTTAGAATTAGGATTAGGAGTAGCTTTAGTTTCAGGGTTAAGGTAAGATTTAGGGTTAGGTTTAGGGTTAGGATTATCATTAGGGTACAAGTAAGGTTTAGTTTAGGGGTCGGTTAGGGTTAGCTTTAGCGTTAGGGTTAGGGTTAGGATTAGGTTTAGCGTTATTGTTTGGGTTAGGGTTACAGTTATGCTTAGAGTAGGGTTAGGGTAAGAGGTAAGAGTTAGGATTAATATTAGGGTTATGATTAGGGTTATGGTTGGATTATTTTTATGGATAGGATTAGGTTTAAGTTTAGGTTAGGGTAAGGGTTAGGGATAGGTTTAGGTTATGGTTAGGGATGGTGTTAGGCATAGGGTTAGGGTTAGGGTTAGAGTTAGGGTTAGGAATAATTAAGGGTTAGCGTTAGGGTTCAAGTAAGTTTTAGTTTGTGGTCGGATAGTGTTAGAGTTAGTGTTAGGGTTAGTGTTTGGGTTGTTTAGCATTATGGTTTGGGTTTGGGTTACAGATATGTTTAGTGTTAGGGTTAGAGTAAGATTTTGGAAGTAGGATTAGTTTTAGGGTAGGATTAGAGTTTGGATTAGTTTGGGTTTATGGTTAAGGTTAGGTTTTGGTTATGGTTAGTGTTATGGTTAGTGTTAGGGTTTAGGTTTGGGGATAAGGTAAGTGTTAGTGTTAGGGTTAGGGTTGGTTAGGGTTAGGGTTACGGTTATCTTTAGTTTTAGGGTTAGGATTAGCATTTTGGTGTGGGTTAGTTTTATAGTTATGTTTAGGGTGAGGGTTAGGGTAAGAGGTACGAGTTAGGTTAGTGTTAGGGTTAGGATTAGGGTTAGGATTAGTTTAGGAGTAGGATTAGATTTAGATTTAGGTTACAGTTAAGTTTAGCGTTAGGGTTAGGTAAGAGTTCATAGTTAGTATTAGTGTTAGGGTTAGGGTTAAGTTCGGATTAGGGTTAGGTTTAAGTTTAAGATAGGGCTAGGTTTAGGGATAGGATTTGGGTTGGGTTTAGCGGTATGGTTTGAGTTAGGATTAGAGTTATGTTTTGGGGTAGGATTAGGGTAAGTGGTTAGAGTTAGAATTAGTGTTAGGGTTAGGATTAGGGTTAGGTTTAGTTTAGGGTTATGGTTGAATCAGGTTTAGATTAGGGTTAGGGTGAGGGTTAGAGTTAAGTTTAGGGATAGGGTTAGGTTTAGGATTAATATTTAGGGTTATGATTCGGGTTATTCTTAGGGTTACGATTAGGTTAAGTTTATGGTTAGGGTTAAGATTAGGGTTATGATTAGGGTTAGGTTTAGGATTGGTTTAAGGTTATGGTTAGGTTTAGGTTTAGTATTAGGTTAGGGTATGGTTAGGGATAGATTTATGTTAGGGTTAGAGTTACTGTTAAGGTTAAGGTAAGCATTAGGTTTAGGGTTAGGGTTTGGATATGGTTAGGGTTATGCTTATTCTTAATGTAAAATTTAGGGTTAGTGTTAGAATTAGTGTTAGGATTAGCTTTAGATTTAGTGTTAGGTTCTGGGTTAGGGTTAGTGTTAGGGTTACGTTTAAGGTTTGTGTTAGATTTAGGTTTAGGGTTAGGGTTAGAGTGAGTTTTAGAGTTAAATTAGGTTTATGTATTTGGTTAGAGTCAGGTTTAGGTTAGGATCAGGGTTAAGGTTAGGATTAGGGTTATGGTTACTGTTAGGGTTAGGTTTTC
>NW_011889308.1:164624-175027 GCF_000151845.1 Pteropus vampyrus | reverse complement strand
GTTTAGAGTGAGTTTTAGAGATAAACTAGGGCTAGGGGTAGACTTAGGCTCAGGGATTAAGGTTAGGGTTATTGTTAGTGTAAAATTTAGGGTAAGGATTAGGGTTAGTGTGATGTTTAGGGTTTGTGCTAGACTTAGGGTTAGGGTTAGTGTTATGGTTAGGTTTAGAGTAAGAGGTTAGAGTTAGGACTAGTATTAGGGTTAGGAATAGAGTTACAATTAGTTTAGGGTAGGCTTATGGTTAGATTTAGGTTAGTTTTAAGATTAGGGATAGGTTTAGTATAAGAATTTAGTGTTAAGATAATTGTTATGGCTAGGGTTAGGATTTAATTTAGGGTTAGGGTTAGTGTTAGGGTTAGGGTTAGAATTAATATAGGATTAGCTTTAGTTTTCGGGTTAGGGTAAGTGTTAGGTTTAGGGTTAGGTTTAGGGTTTGGATTTGGGTTAGGGTTAGTGTTAAGGTTAGGATTACAGTTAGTGTTAGGTGTTAGGTTTAGGGTTAATGTTAGGGTTAGATTAGGGTTTGGATTTGATTAGAATTAGGGTTAGGGTTATGGTTAATGTCAGTTTTAGGTTTAGTGTAATGGTTAGAATTAGGGTTAGGATTAGCTTTTGTTTTAGGGTTAGGTTAAGTGTTAAGCTTAGGCTTAGGGATAGGATTACCATTAGGGTTCAATTAAGGTTTAGTTTAGGGATCGATTTATTGTTAGTGTGCTGGATAGGTTTGGGTTGTGATTAGAGTTTAGTTTAGGATGAGGATTGGGGTTAGGCTTAGTGTTACGGTAAAGGTTAACGTTTGGTTAAGATTAGGGTTAGGTTTAGTGTTAACGTTAGAGCTAGCATTAGTTTTAGGGTTTGTGTTAGTATAAGGGGTTAGTGTTAGGTTTATTGTTAATTTAAAATTTAAGGTTAGGATTATTGTTAGGGTTAGAGTTAGATTTATGGTTAGGATTACCTTTAGTTTTATGGTTAATTTCACAGTTTGTGGTAGGATTAATGTTATGGTTATGCTTTAGGTTTAGGTTCAGAGTTAGGTGAGATATAGGGTTAAGGGAAGGGTTTAGGATTAGGTTTAGTGTATGAGGTTAGAGATAGGATTAGTGTTATGGTTAGGATTAGGATTAGGATTAGCTTAGGGTTAGGGTTAGGGTTAAGATTAGGGTTAGTTTTAGTGTAGTGTTAGTGTTAACGGTTAACGTTAGGGTTTGTGTTAGGGTTAGAGTTATTGTTAGGGTTAATATAAGAGTTGAGTTTAGGGTTAGGGTTAAGGTATCGGGTGAGGGTTAGGCTTTTTCTTAGTGTAAATTTAGGGTTAGTGTTAGAATTAGGATTAGGATTATCTTTACATTTAGGGTTAGGATCTGGGTTAGAGTTAGTGTTAGCGTTACCTTTTAGTTTTCAACTAGATTTATTGTTAGGGTTAGGGTTAGACTTAGTTTTAGACTTAAAATAGGATTAGGGTTAGGTTTATGGTCCGGGCTTAAGGTTAGGGTTATTGTTAGTGTGAAATTTATGGTTAGGGTTAGGGTTAAAGTTTGTTTTAGGGTTTAGTTTTAGGGTTGGTGTTAGGCATAACATTAAGTTTTGGTTTACATTTAGCGTTATGGTTGGTTTAGATTTACAGTTATGTTTAGTGTTACGGTTAGTGTAAGAAGTGAGAATTAGGATTATTGCTGGGTTAGGATTAGGGTTAGGATTAGTTTAGGATTAGTGTTAGGGTTACGTTTAGGTTAGGGTTAAATTTAGGGTTAGGGTTAGGGTAAGAGTTTAGAGTTACGAATGTTGTTAGAGTTATTGTTAGGGTTAGGATTAAGTTAAGGTTAGTTTTAGGTTTAGTGTTAATGTTACTGTTAGAGTTAAGTTTAGCAATATGTTTAGGGTTAGGGTTAGTGTTGAGGTTAGTGTCGGGTTACTCTAGTGTCAAATTTAGGGTTAGGGTTAGAATTAGGGTTAGGATTAGCTTTAGATAATCTGTAAAGATTACCTTTACATTTAGGGTTAGGATCTTGGTTAATGTTAGTATTAGGGTTACGTTCAATTTTTGTGTTAGACTTAGGGTTAGGTTTAGGGTTAGAGTTAGTTTTAGAGTTAAATTAGGGTTGGGGTTAGCTTTGTGGTCAGGGGTTAAGGCAAGGGATATTGTTATTGTAAAATTTAGGGTTAGGGTTGGGG
Organism: Pteropus vampyrus; assembly: GCF_000151845.1. Taxonomy (NCBI): domain Eukaryota; kingdom Metazoa; phylum Chordata; class Mammalia; order Chiroptera; family Pteropodidae; genus Pteropus; species Pteropus vampyrus. The sequence goes on along the minus strand of NW_011889308.1, from coordinate 172,855 downwards.
TAAGCGTTTAGAGTTAGGATTAGTGTGAGGGTTATTGTTAGGGTTAGGATTAATTTAAGGTTAAGGTTCGTGTTATTGTTAGAGTTTCTGTTATGGTTAAGGTTAGCATTAGGATTAGGTTTAGGGTTAGAGTATGGGGTTAGAGTTCGGGTTATACTTAATATAACATTTAGGGGTAAGTTTAGAATTAGGGTTAGAATTGGTTTTTTATTTAGGGTTAGGATTTGGGTTGGGGTTAGTATTAGTGGTATGTTTAAGATTTGGGCTATATTTTGGGTTAGGTTTCGGATTAGCTTTTGTTTTACAGTTAAATTAGGGTCAAGGTTAGGGTTAGGGTTAGGTTTAGCATTTAGGGTTAGGGGTGGTGTTAGCCTTAGTGTTAGGGCTAGGGTTCGGGTTTGGGTTAGGTTTAATGTTATGTTTGGTTTAGGTTTACACTTATGTTTATTATTAGGGTTCGATTAAGATATTAGAGTTAGGATTAGTGTTAGAATTAGGATTAGGCTTAGGATTAGTTTAGAGTTAGGGTTTGTGTTAGGATTAGTGTTAGTGTAATCGATTAGGGGTATGGTTATTTTTAATTTAAAATTGAGGATTAGATTTAATTTTATGGTTTGAGATAGAATTAGGGTTAGGATTAGGTTTAGTGTTAGGGTTAGTTTCAGTGTTTGTCGTAGGGTTAGTGTTAGTTTTAGTTTGGGATTAGGGTTTGGGTAGGTTTAGGTTTAAGGTTAGAGTTATGGTTAGGTTTAGGGGTTAGTGTTGGCATTAAAGTTGGTGTTTGGGTTAGGATTAGAGTTTCATTTGTGTTTGGGTTAGGGTTATGCTTTAGGGTTAGGATAAGTGTTAGGGTTAGAGATAGGATGAGGGGCAGGGGTTAAGATTAGTGTTAGGGTTATGGTTAGGGTTATGGTTAGGGTTAGGGTAAGGGTTAGGGTTATGGTTTATCTCAGGGTTAGGGATAGAATTAGGTTTGGGATTAGCTTTAGTTTTAGGGTTAGACTCAAGATTAAGGTTAGGTTTAGGATTAGGGTTTAGGGTTAGGTTTACAGTTAAGTTTTGGTTAGGGTTCTGGTAAGAGTTAGGTTTAGGGTTAGTTTTCAGGCAAGAGGTTTGAGTTAGGATTAGTTTTTGGGTTAGGGTTAGGATTAGTGTTAGGTTAGGTGTGGGGTTACTGTTAGGATTTGCTTAAGATTTATATTAGGGTTATGTATATGTTTAAGTTATTTTAGGGTTATTTTAGGGTTAGGTATATGTTTAGGTTTAGGTATATGGATAAAAAAAAAAATCAGAATGCCACAGTGTGTGGCCTGTATTGTCGATGGGTAATTTGAAGGGAAATCATTCTGGGGAGGATGTGTTTGGAATCTGTGTCCTCAGAAGTGCCGTTCCATACATGAACACCATATGTTTGCTACTCCATGTGGAAATTGAATCCATCTCTGAAGATTTTAGATGGACACTGACCAGTTTTGAAGCATTAAGGCAGGGATATAAATATACTTAATTCAGAAGTTTGACCACTCCGAAGAATAATACTTGAGGCAAAGACTTTGGAAAGACGCACATCCACTCTGTAAGCATCTGTTTAGAAACGCTGCTCTGTACTTATCCTTTTTACTAAGTGATATAAAGGTATGTTGATTGGGCTGCAGTGTTGTTCTAAGAAGCAACTTGATAATTGAACTTATTTAATAAAAGTGAGAATCTTCCAAAAACTACAAAGTGTGAAATTAATACTGGAAATCTGGGAGTTTTCATTGTAGAAATTCGTACGAAGTGAGTTCAGGCTTCTGTGTTTTGGAAGAGAGGGTATATGCTGAAAAGACATGAGACCGCTGCGAGTAACTGTGGTATGATGTTTTAATACTTCGGTTCACCGTTTGCCATTAAGAAGAGATAGAAATACTGTAAAATTTGTAGAAATTATGCAGCACATACAATGGAAACTAGCATTTGAATGCCTGATTTCCATATCCTGAAGTGGGGTCTACAATTTGTCGCTTCTATTGGTTTACGTTACTGTTAAGATTATGGTTAGAGGTTTGGGATAGGGTTTTGTTTAGGTTAAGGTTAGGTTTAGGTTTTGGTATCCTTAGGGTAAGGGTTAGATTTATGTTTAGAGTTAGGGTAACCGTCAAGGTTAGGTTTAGGTTATGGTTAGGGTTAAAGGTTAGGGTTAAGGTTAGGTTAGTGTTAGTGTTAGCAATAGCGATAGGGTTAAGTTTATGTTAGGGTAGAAGTTAGTGATAGGGTTTGGGTTAGCTTTTATTTAGGGTTAGGGTTAGGGTTACTTTTATGGTTAGGATAAGTTTAGTGTTAGGGTTAATGTTAGGTAAGTGTGATGCTGAGGTTTAAAGTAAGGGATTGGTTTAGGGTTAGGGTTAGCATTAGCTTTAGGTTTAGTTTTAGGTTTAAGGTTAGGGTTAGGGTTAGGTTTAGGTCTAAATTAATGTTACAATTAGAGGAAGGGTTAGGTTTAGATCAGGGTTATGGTTAGATTTTTTAGGGTAAGATTTAGGTAGGGTTAGATTAGGGTTCGGATCAGGGTTAGGATTAAGGTTAGCATTAGGTTTAGAGTTATTTTTAGGATTAGGTTACTGTGAGGAAAGGGTTATGTTAGGTTAGTGTTAGGGTTAGAGTTAGAGATAGGGTAAGGTTTAGATTAGGCTTAGGGGTATAGTAAAGGGTTAGGTTTAAGGTTAGTGTTTGGTTTAGGGATAGGATTAGTGTTGGTTTATGGTTAGAATTAGTTTAGTTTTAGATTTAGGTTAAGAGTTAGATAGGCTTATCATTAGGGTTAGTTTAGGTTTAGAATGAGGATTAGGTTTAAGAATAGGGTTAGCTTAGAGTTAGTGTAAGGATTAGGTTTCGGGTTAGTGTTAATTTTAGAGTTAAATTAAGGTTTTTTGTTTAGGGTTAATGTTAGGTTAAGGTTGGAGTTTGGGTTAGGTTTACTGTAATGTTTTAGGTTACAGTGAGGGTGAGGTTCATACTGAGTGTTTGCTTGAGGTTTAGGGTAAATGTTGGGGTTAAGTATAGTGTTAGGTATAGCATTGGGTTATAATTCTGGTTATTGTTATGGTTAGAATTAGGGGTTATGGTTAGCGATAGGGTTAGGTTTCGTTTGGAATTAGGGTTAATTTTAGGGTTAGGGTTTGGTTAGGGTTAATGTTTGGGTTAGGGTTAGGTTTAGAGTCAGGTTTAGTTTTAGGTTATGGTTAAACTTAAGGTAAGGGTTAGGATTAGGTTTAGAGTGTGAGTGAGTGTGAAGTTTATGGTTAGGTTAAAATTAGGCTTAGGGTTAGGATAGGGTTAGGGTTACGATTAGGTTTGCGTTAGTTGTATGTTTAGGGTGAGAGTGAGCTTTAGAGTAAGTAATTGGTTTAGGGTTATGGTTAGTTTTGGGATAAGATATACAGTTGCCTATACAGTTGTGCTAACTTTAGGTTTAGGCTTAGGGTTATGGTTAAGGTTCATTTTAAGTTTAGGGTTAGGGTTAGAGTAAGGGCTTAGGGTTAGAGTTAGTTTTAGGTTTAGGATTAGAATTATGGTTAGTGTTAGTGTTAAGTTTAGCTTTACATTAGGGTAAGAGTTTAAATAAGATTAGTGTTAGGGTTAGAGTTAGTGTCAGCATTAGGGTTAGGGTTAGGTTTAGGGTTAATGTTAGAGTTAGGGTTAGTGTTAGGGTTAGAATTAGGATTAGGATTAGCTTTAGTTTTAAGGTTAGGTTAAGTGTTCGTGTTAGGGTTAGAGATAGGATTACCTTTAGGGTTCAAGTAACGTTTAGTTTAGGGATAGGTTTATGATTAGAGTTGGGATTAGGATAGTTTGGGGGTAGGATTTGGAGATGTTTAGTATTAGGTTTATGGTTAAGTTTACAGTTAGGACTAGGATTTAGGGTTGGAGTTAGGGTTCGGGTTAGGTTTACAGTTACGCTTGGAGTTAGTGTTAGGGTTTGGGTTAGTGTTAGGGTTAGAGTTAGCATTAGGTTTAGTGCTACGGTTAGTGTAAGTCTTTAGAGCTAGGGTTATTGTTCATTTAAAATTTAGATTTAGGTTTATTGTTAGGTTGGAGTTAGAATTAGGGTTAGGATTGGCTTTAGTTTTAGGTTTAGTTTCAGGGTTAGTGGTAAGGTTAGGGTTAGGGTGATACTTTAGGGTTAGGGTTAGGGTAAGGGTTAGTGTTAGGTTTCTGTTAGGGTTAGTGTTAGGGCTAGGTTTACTGTTAGGGTTAATATAACCATTTATTTTAGAGTTAGGATTAGGGTATGGGTTTAGAGTTAGTGTTATTCTTAGTATAAAATTTAGGGTAAGGTTTAAAAATAGGGTTCGGATTAGCTTTAGATTTAGGGTTAGGATCTGGTTTAGGGTTAGTGTTAGGGTTGCGTTTAAGATTTGGTTTAGCTTTAGGGTTAGAGTAATGGTTAAAGTTAGTTTTAGAGTTAACTTTGGGTTATTGTTTGGTTTAGGGTCAGGGGTTATGTTTAGGGTTATTATTAGTTGAAAATTTAGGGTTAGGTTTAGAGTTAGGTTTAGGTTAGGGTAAGAGTTAGTTTTAGGTTTAGGTTAGTGTTAGGGTTAGGGTTTGGGTTACTGTTAGGTTTAAGGTTATCATTATGTTTAGTGTTAGTGTTAGGGTATGAGGTTAGGGTTAGTGAAAAATTTAGGGTTTGGGTTAGCATTAGGGTTAGGTTTAGCTTTAGTTTTAGGGTTAGGATCTGTGTTAGGGATAATTTTAGGGTTACGATTATGTTTAGGGTAAGTTTTAGAGTTAAAGATAGGGTTAGTGTTAGAGTGAGGAGGTTTAGGATTAACTTTAGTGTAATGTATCAGTGTCAGTGTTATTAGTTTTAGTTTCGGTTAGGCTTTGGCATAGGGTTATGTTAGAGTTAAGGTTAGGGTTAGGGTTAGGTTTATGTTAGGGTTACAGTTAAGGTTAGGGTTACTGTTTGGGTAAGAGGTTAGGGTTAGGATTAGTGTTAGGGTTAGTGTTAGGGTTTGTGTTCGGTTAGGGTTAGAGTTTAGGGTTAGGGTAATGGTTAGTGTTAGCATTAGTGTTAGTCTTAGGGTTACTGTTAACGTAAAGTTTAGCATTATGTTTAGGTATAGGGTTAGGACATGGGGTTATGGTTTGGGTTATTATCAGTGTAAAATTTGGGTTAGTTTTAGAATTAGGGTTAGCCTTATCTTAGATTTAGAGTTAGGATGCGGGTTAGGGTTAGTTTTAGGGTTATGCTTAAGGGTTGGTTTAGATATAGGTTTAGGTTTAGGGTTAGAGTTAGTTTTAGAGTTAAATTAGGGTTAGGATTCAGTTTAGGGTCATGCGTTACAGTTAGGGTTATTGTTTGTGTGAAATTTAGAGTTAGGATGAGGCTTAGGTTTCAGGATTAGCGTTAGTGTTGGTGTTAGGCTTAAGGTTAGGGTTAGGGTTCAATTTAGCATTATGATTTGGGTTAGGTTTGCAATGTGTTTAGGGTCAGGGTTATGGTAAAAGGTTAGAGTTAGGGTTAGTGTTAGGGTTAGAATTAGGGTTAGATTAGTTTAGGGTTAGGGTTAGAGTTTGGTTTAGGTTAGAGTTAACTTTAGTGTTAGGGTTAGTGGAGGGGTTTAGAGTTATGATTAGTGTTAGGGTTAGAGTTAGTGTTAGGTTTAGGTGTAAGTTTAGGGTTATTGTTAGTGTTAGGTTTAGTGTTACAGTTAGGGATAGAATTAGAAATAGAATTAGCTTTAGTATTAAGTTTAGGGTAAGTGTTTGGGTTAGGGTTAGTGATAGGATTACCTTTAGGGTTCAGTAAGGTTTAAGTTAGGGGTCGGTTTATAGTTAAGGTTGGAGTTAGGTTTAGTTTGGTGTTAGGGTTTTAGTTAGGGTTAGGGTTATGGTTAGGGTTAGGGATACGGTAGGGTTAGGGACTAGGGTATAGTTAGTGTTAGCGTTAGATTTAGGGTTAGAATTTAAAGTTAGGATTAGTGTTAGGGTTAGGGATAGAGTTAGGGTTAGGTTAGGGTTAGGGTTAATGTTAAGGTTAGGTATTGGTTAGGTTTAGGGTTAGGGTTTTGTTACCATTAGGCTTAGGGTTAGGGTAGGGTAAGTGATTAGATTTAAGATTAGGTTTAGGGTTATGTTTAGGTTTAGGGTTAGGTTAGGGTGAAGGTCAGGGTTAGCTTTAGATTAGGGTGAGTGTTAGGGTTATGTTTGCTGTTAGGGTTAAGGTACCTTTAGTTTTAGGGTTAGGATTAGGGTATAGGGTTAGGTTTAGGGTTAGGGTTATTCTTAGGAGTGGGGTTAGGGTTAGAATTAGGGTTACATTTAGCTGTAGATTTAGGGTTAGGATGTGGGTTTCGGTTTTGTTAGGGTTACTTTAATGTTTGGGTTAGGTTTAGGTTTAGGGTTAGTGTTAGAGTCAATTTTACAGTTAAATTAGGGTTAGGGTTAGGTTTAGGGTCAGGGGTTAAAGTTAGGGTTAGAGTTAGGGTTAGGGTTTGGGTTAGGGTTAGGTTTAGGGTTATCGTTAGTGTAAAATTTAGGGTTATGGTTAGAATTAAGGTTAGGATTAGCTTTTGTTTTAGGTGTAAGATCAGGGTTTTGTTTAGTTATAGGTTTAGGGTTAGAATTAGGTTACGGAGTAGCCTTAGTTTTAGGGTTAGAATATCAGTTAGGTTTAATGTTAGGCTTATTGTTAGTGTTAGCGTTAGGGTTAGGGTTAGGTTTAGAGTTAGAGTTAGAGTTATGGTTAGGTTTAACGTTATGATCAGGGTTAGATTTAGAGTTATGGTTAAGTTTAGGGTTAGAGTTTAAAGTTACGATTAGTGTTATGTTTAGGGTTTGGATTATTTTAGAGTTAGGTTAGCATTAGTTTTAGGGTTACGTTTCGGTTATGGGTTAGGATTAGTGTTATTGTTAGTGATAGGGTTACGGTTAGAAATAGATTTAGGATTAGCTTTACTTTTAGGGTTAGGATCAGTTATAGAGTTAAAGTTGGGTTAGGATTAGGTATAGGGTAAGGTTTTTGGGTTAGATTTATTGTTAGTTTAAAATTTAGGTTTGGGTTTAATGTTAGGTTAGGATAGGATTACGTTTAGGATTAGTTTTAGTTTTAGGGTTATGATCTGGTTTAGGATTAATGTTAAAAATACAGTAGGGTTGGATCTTGTTCTAGGCTTAAATATAGGGTTAGAATTAGGATTAGGATTAACTGTAGTTTAAAGTTTAGGATGAAGGTAGGGTTTGGCTTAGGGTTAGGGCTTGGCGTTAGTGTTAGGGTTAGGGTTATGTTTATGTATAGGTTAGCATTAAGATTACGGTTAGGTTTAGGTTAGAGTTAGAGTTAGGGTTAGGTTAGTGTTAGTATTAGTTTTGGCTCTAAATTTAGCATTAGCGTTAGGGTATTACATAAGAGTTAGGATTAGTATTTAGGTTAGTGTTACGGTTAGTGTTAACTTTTGGATTTGCTTTAGTGTTAGGGTAAGGGGTTAAGGTTTGGGTTATTGTTAGTGTAAAATTTCAGGTTAGAGGTAGAAATTAGGTTAGGATTATCTTTATTTTTATGGTTAGCATCAGGATTATGTTTAGTGTTAGGGTTAGGGTTAAGATTATGGTTCAATTTATGTTTTATTTAGGGGTAGGTTTATGGTGAGGTTTAGGGTTAGGGTTAGGTTTTGGTTAGGGTTAGTGTTGGGGTCAGGGTTATGATTAATGTTAGGGTAAGAGGTTAGAGTTAGGCTTAGTGTTAGTTGTAGGGTTAAGATTAGGGTAGAGTTAGGGTTAATGTTAGCGTTAAGGTTATGGTTTAGTGTTAGGGTGAGGGTTATGATTAGGTTTAGGGTTAGAGTTACCGCTAGGGTTAAGGTTAGGCTTATGTTTAGGGTTAGATTTGGGGTTACGGTAGGGTTATAGTTATTTGTTAGGGTTAGGGTATGTGTTAGCGTTAGTGTTAGGGTTAGATTTACCGTTAGGGTTACGGTTAATGTTAGGTTTAGGATTAGGGTTAGAGATAGTTTTAGAGTTATATTAGGGTTAGAGTTAAGGTTAAGGTTGGGGTTAAGGTTATGGGTTAGTGTTAGGGGTAGGATTATGGTTAGGGTTAGGGTTAGAGTTACCATTATGGTTATGTTTAGGATTAGAGTTGGGTTAGGGTTAGTGTTAGTGTTATAAGTTAGGGTAAGGGTATATGTTAGCTTTACGGTTAGGTTTAGAATTACATTTAGGGTTAGGGTTAATGTTAGGGTTAG
>NW_011889308.1:161896-164560 GCF_000151845.1 Pteropus vampyrus | reverse complement strand
TGTTAGTGTTAGGGTAGAATTATGATTAGCTTTAGTTTTTATGTCAGGATGAGGTTTAAGGTTAATGTTACATTAGGGTTAGGGGTAGGTGTAGTGTTAGGTTAGGGGTAGCATTAGGTTTCGTGTTAGGTTTAGGGTAAGGGGTTAGGGTTTGGGTTATTTTTAAAATTCAGAGTTAAGATTATTGTTAGAGTTACAGTAAGATTTAAATTTATGTTTAGAGTCAGGGTTAGGATTAGTGTTAGGGTTAGTGTTAGGTTTAGTGTAAGAGTTTAGATTTAGGATTAGTGTTAAGTTTAGAGATAGGATTAGTGTTAAGTTAATGTTAGGGTCAATGTTAGTGTTAGGGTTAAGGTTGTGTTAGGTTTAGGATTAGGGTTAGGTTAAGAGTTTAAAGATAGGATTAGGGTTAGGGTTAGGGTTAGAATGAGGGTTAGTTTAGGGTAAGGTTTAGGGATAGGTATATGTTAGGGTTAGGATTAGGTTTAGGTTTATTTTTAGGCTTTGGTTTAGCATTAGGTTTACGGTTAGAATTAGGGTCATTTTTATTGTAAAATTTAGGGATTGGGTTAGAATTAGGGCTAGGATTGGCTTTATTTTTAGGGTTAGTTTCAGTTTTAGGGTTAGTCTTAGAGTTAGGTTTAAGGTTAGGGTTAGATTTAGGGTTCAGGTTAGGGGTACAGTTGTCTTTAGAGTTAGAGTAGGATTAGTATTAAGTTTAGGGTAAGCAATTAGTGTTAGGGTTATTGTTAGCGTAAAATTTACCATTATGGTTAGAGTTAGTTTTAGGGGTTAAGGTTAGTGTCACACTTAGGTTTACAGTTAGGCTTGGGTTAGGGTTACAGTTAGGGGTAAAGTTAGGGTAAAGGTTAGGTTTAGAGTTAGGTAAATGTTATCATTAGGACTAAGGTTAGGTTTATGATTAGGGTTAAGGTTACAGTTAGATTTAGGTTTAGGTCTAGGTTTAGGGTTATTATTAGGGTTAGGGTTAGGGTTATAGTTAGGGTTAGGGTTAGGATAAGGGATTAGAGTTAGGATTAGTGTTAGGGTAGTTTTATCGTTAGGTTTAGGGTTAGTTTAGCGTTATGATTAGGGATAGGTTTTGGTTAGTTTTGCGTTACGGTTAGTGTTAAGTTTAGGGTTAGGTTTAGGGTTAGGATTAGGGTTAGGTTTAGTGTAAGAGGTGAGAGTTAGGATTAGTGTCAGGGTGCATGTTAGGGTTAGGGTTAGAATTAAGGTTAGGGTTACCTTTAGTTTTAGGGTTAGGATCAGTGTTAGGGTTACTGTTAGTGTTAGAGTTAGGGTTAGGTTTAATGTAAGGGGTTAAGATTAGTGTTATTGTTATTTTGTAATTTAGGATTGGGTTTATTGTTAAGGTTGGGGTTAGAATTGCAGTTTGAATTTGCTTTAGTTAGGCTGAGGATCATAGTTAGAGTTAGTATCAGGATTAGGGTTAGAGTTAGGTTTAGAATTAGGGTTAGGTTTAGGGTTAGGTTTAGGGTTATGGTTAGGATTAGGATTATGCTTAGGTTTAGGGGAAGATGTTAGATTAGGATTAGTGTTAAGGTTAGTGTATATTTATGTTTAAGTTAGGGTTCAGATTAGAGTTAGGATAGTTTTGGATTAGGGTTAGGGTTTTACTTTGTGTTAGGCTTATGGGTAGCGTTACGTTTAGGCTTAGGGTTAAGATAAGGGGTTAGCTTTAGGGTTGTTTTGAATGTATAATTTAGAGTTAAGTTTAGAATCACAGTTTGGATTAGCTTTAGTTTTATTGTTAGCATCAGGGCTATGTCTAGTGATACGGTTAGGATTAGAATTTGGGTTAGGATTAGCTTAAGCTTTGGTTTAGGTTCAGCTTTAGGGTTAATATTAGGGTTAGGTTAAGGTTAGAGTTAGGGTTACAGTTGGGTTTATATTAGGTTTTAGAGTTAAATTAGGCTTAGGGTTAGCTTTTGGGTAAGGGATTTGTGTTAGCGGTATTGTTAGTATAAAAATTAGATTTAGGGTTAGGATTATAATTAGAGTAAGGGATAGGTTTATGGTGAGTGTTAGGGATAGTGTTACGGTTAGGGTTAAGTTTAGGGTTATGGGTTCGGTTAGCGTTAGGGCAAGAGGTTTGACTAACAATTAGTGTTAGGGTTAGAGTTACAGTTAGGGTAGGGTTAGGTTTAGTTTTGGGTTAGGATAAGGATTAGTGTTAGGTTTAGGTTTAGCATTAGGTTTATGGTTATGGTTAGGGTAAGTGGTTAATTTTAGCTTTATTTTTTAGGGTAAAATTTAGGGTTAGGTTTAGAATTGAAGTTACGGTTATGTTAGTCTTCGGGTTAGGTTCAGGGTTACACTTAGTGTTAGGGTAAGGTTAGATTTAAGGTTAGGATTACCTTTAGTTTTAGGGTTAGGTTCAGGGTTAGGGTTAATGTTAGTTTTGGGGTTACAGATAGGTGTAGTTTTAGAGTTAAAGTTAGGTTAGTGTTAAGTTTAGGTTAGAGTTGGTGTTAGGATTACGGTTAGTGTTAGGGTTAGGGTTACGGTTATTCTTTGAGTAAAATTTAGTGGTAGTGTTAGAATTAGGGTTAGGATTAGCTTTAGTTTAGGTTTACATCAGGGTTAGTGTTAGGGTGAGGATAAATGTAAGGTTAGTTTTAGGATTAAGTTAAGGTTAGG
>NW_011889308.1:159263-161258 GCF_000151845.1 Pteropus vampyrus | reverse complement strand
ATGTAGGGTTAGTTTGGGGTCAGGATTAAGGGTAGGTTTAGTTTAGGATTAGAGTTAGGTTTAGGGTTAGGGGTAGGGTTAGGGATGGGTTTAAGTTGGGGTTAGAGTTAGGGTTAGTTTTAGTGTTAGGTTTACGGTTAGAATTAGGTTTAGGTTTAGGATTAAAGTAAAGGGTTAGGATAGGGGTTATTGTTAGTTTAAAACTTAGGTTTTGGATTATAGTTAAGCTTAGAGATAGAATTCGTGTTAAGATTTGCTTTACTTTTAGGATTATTATCATGGTTAGGGTTAGGGTTAGGCTTTAGGGTTAGTTTTATGGTAAGGTTTAGTGTAAGGGGTTACTGTTAGGGTTATTGTTAGTGTAAAATTTAGGTTTAGGGTGATAATTAGTGTTAAGAATAGCTTTAGTTTTGATGTTTGGATCAGGTGTAGGGTTATAATTAGGGTTAGGGTTAAGTGTTGGGTTAGATTTAGGGCTAAGTTTCGGGTTAGAGTTAGAGCTAGTTTAAGACTAGGGTTAGATTTAGGGTTAGGGTTAAGGTTACGGTTAGGGTTAGGGTTAGGGTTTGGATTAGGATTAGGATTATGGTTAGTTTTGGAGTTACCGTTAGTGTTACGGTTATGTTAAGGTCAGGATTAGGGTTAGGGTTAGAGTTAGTGATAGGGTTAGTGTTAGGGATAGGGTTAGAGTTAGTGTTAGTGTTAGAGTTAGGGTTAGTGTTACCTTTAGGATAGGATTAGGAATGGTTAGACTTAGGGTTAGCGTTAGGATAAGAGGTTAGTGTTAGCATTAGTGTTAGAGTTAGGTTTAGGGTTAGGGTTATGTTAGGGATAGGGTTATGCTTAGTGTTAGTTTAAAATTTAGAGTTAGGATTATTGTTAGTTTTAGACCTAGAATTAGGGTTAGAATTAGCTTTACTTTTAAGGTCAGTATCCAGATTAGGGTTACGGTTAGAGTTAGGATTAGTGTTAGGTTTAGTTTTAGGGAAAGGGCTTAGGATAATTTTAGTGTTAGGTTAGTGTAAGAGGTTTAAGTTAGGATTATTGTTAGTGTTAGTCTTAGTTTTAGGGATAAGTTAGGTTTATGGTTAATGTTAGGGTTAGTTTAGTTTAATATTAGAGTTAGAGTTAGTTTTAAAGTTAAATTAGTGTTAGTGTTAAGTTTAGGTTAAGGGTTTAGGGTTAAGGTGTTAGTGTAAAATTTAGGGATAGAGTTAGAATTAAATTTAGGATTAGCTTTAATATTATGGTTAGGTTCTTTGTTATGGTTAGTGATTTGGATAGGTTTAAAATTAATGTTAGGTTTAGCTTTAGGTTTTGGGTTAGGATCAGGGGAAGATTTAATGTTAGGGTTAGCGTTAGTGTTAGTGTTAGTTTTAGAGTTAAAGTTTGTGTTAGGGTAAGTTTCAGGGTAAGGGGTTAGGTTTAGAGTTATTACTTTAAAATTTACGGTTATGGTTATTGTTAGGATTAGGATTATAATAACAGTTAGGATTAACTTTAGTTTTAAGGTTAGGATCAGGGTTATGGTTAGGGTTGGGTTATGGTTAGACCTTAGGGTTAGTGTTAGCGTTAGGGTTAAGATTAGTTTTAGGATTAGGGTGGGAGGTTAGAATTAGCATTAGTGTTAGGGTTAGTGCTCGTATTAAGATTAGGTTAGTTGTAGGTTTATGGTATTGGTTAGTGTTGGGGTTAGGTTTAGGCTAGGGTTAGTGTTAGGCTTAGGGTTATTGTTAGGGTTAGATTTAGTGTTAGGGTTGTTGCTCGTGTAACACTCAGTGGAAGAGTTACAAATAGGTTTAGGATAATCTTTAGTTTTAGGGTTAGGTTCTTGGTTACGGTTAGTGTTAACTTTACGGTTAGAATTACGGTTAGAATTAGCTTTAGTTTTCAGGTTAGGGTTATAGGGTTAATGGTAGGATTAGGATTAGGGTGATAGTTATTTTTAGAATTAAATTACGGTTAAGGTTATGTTTCGGGTAAAGGTTTAGGGTT
>NW_011889308.1:157034-159213 GCF_000151845.1 Pteropus vampyrus | reverse complement strand
ACTTTAGTTTTAAGGTTAGGATCAGGGTTATGGTTAGGGTTGGGTTATGGTTAGACCTTAGGGTTAGTGTTAGCGTTAGGGTTAAGATTAGTTTTAGGATTAGGGTGGGAGGTTAGAATTAGCATTAGTGTTAGGGTTAGTGCTCATATTAAGATTAGGTTAGTTGTAGGTTTATGGTATTGGTTAGTGTTGGGGTTAGGTTTAGGCTAGGGTTAGTGTTAGGCTTAGGGTTATTGTTAGGGTTAGATTTAGTGTTAGGGTTGTTGCTCGTGTAACACTCAGTGGAAGAGTTACAAATAGGTTTAGGATAATCTTTAGTTTTAGGGTTAGGTTCTTGGTTACGGTTAGTGTTAACTTTACGGTTAGAATTACGGTTAGAATTAGCTTTAGTTTTCAGGTTAGGGTTATAGGGTTAATGGTAGGATTAGGATTAGGGTGATAGTTATTTTTAGAATTAAATTACGGTTAAGGTTATGTTTCGGGTAAAGGTTTAGGGTTAGGGTTATTATTAGTGTAAAATTTCAGGATAGGGTTAGAATTAGGGATAGGATTAGATTTAGATTTAGTGTTAGGTTCTGAGTTAGGGTTAGTGTTAGCGTTAGGATTAGAATTAGGGTTAGGATTAGTTATAGTTTTAGGATTAGGATCAGGGATAGAGTTAGGATTAGAGTTAAGTTTAGGGTTACAGTTTAGGGTTAGTGGTAGGGTATGGTTAGAGTTAGTGTTACGGTAAGTGGTTAGGGTTAGGGTTAGTGTTAGGGTTAGGGGTAGTGTTAGGATTAAGTTAGAAATACGGTTAGGGTTAGGGTTATGTTTTGATTAGGGTTAGGGTTAGGGTTATTGTTAGGTTTAGGATTAGGATTAAGATTAGGGTTAGGATTAATGTTAATGTTAGTGTAAAATTTGGTGTTAGGGTTAGAATTAGTGTTAAGAATAGCTTTAGTTTTAGGGTTAGGTTCAGTGATATGGTTAGTGTTAGTGTTTGTGTTAAGTTAGGTTAGGGTTAGATTTAGGTTTAGGTTAGGGTACGATTAGGGTTAGGGTTACGGTTGGGTTTATGGTTAGCATTAGGTGTAGGGTTAAGGTTACATTAAGGATTTAGGTTTAGGATTATTTTTAGTTTAAAGTTTAGATTAGGGGTTATTGATAAGGTTAGGTTTAGAATTATGGTTAGTATTAGCTTTAGCTTTAGAGGTAGAATCAGGGTTAGATATAGTGTTAGTATTAGATTTAGGGTTAGTGTTAGGATTAGGGTTAGGATTAGGGTTAGGAGTAGGATTAGGTTTATTTTTAGGGTTAGTGTTATTGTAAGAGTTTTGTGTTAGGATTAGTATTAGAGTAGATTTAGGGTTTTGGTTAAGTTAGAGTTATGGTTAGGGTTAGGTTTAGGTTAGGTGTACAGTTAGGGTTAGGTTTAGCATTAGGTTTAGGGTTAAGGTGAAAGATTAGAGTTAGGATCACTGTTAGAGGTAGGGGTAGGGTTAGGTTAGGGTTAGGGTTAGTTTTAGAGTTAACGTTGGAGTTAGGTTTAGGTTCAGGGTAAAGTGTTAGGATTAGGGTTATTGTTAGTGTAAAGTTTACTAATAGGGTTAGGGTAAGAAATTAAGTTTACAGTTATTGTTAGTGTAAAATTTAGGGTTAGGATGAGAATTTGAGATAGGATTAGCTTTAATTTTAGGGTTAGAATCAGGGTTAGAGTGAGTGTTATGCTTACGTTTAAGGTTAGCGTTAGATTTAAAATTAGGTTTAGGGTTAGACGTAGTTTTACAGTTAAATTACGGTTAAGGTTAGGTTTAGGGTAAGGGGTTGGGGTTAGGGTTATTGTTAATGTAAAATTTAGGGGTAAGGTTAGGTTAAGTTTAGGGTTATGTTTAGGGTTATGGTTAGGGTTAGGGTTAGGGTTAGTGTTATGTTTAGGTTTAGGGTTAGGTTAATAGGTTAGAGTTAGAATTAGTGTTATGGTAAGGTTACGCTTAAGTTTAGTTTAGGGTTATGTTTAAGTTAGTGTTAGGTTAAGAGTTTAGAGTTAGGATAAGTGTTACTGTTAGGGTTAGGATTAGATTTAGTGTTAGGGTTATGGATAAAATTAGGGTTCAGATTAGCTTTAGGTTTTCGGTTAGAATCAGGGTTATGGTTAATGTCAGGGTTATGGTTAGGTTTAGTGTTAGTTTTATAGTTA
>NW_011889308.1:150593-156984 GCF_000151845.1 Pteropus vampyrus | reverse complement strand
GTTAGGGTTAGTTTTAGAGTTAACGTTGGAGTTAGGTTTAGGTTCAGGGTAAAGTGTTAGGATTAGGGTTATTGTTAGTGTAAAGTTTACTAATAGGGTTAGGGTAAGAAATTAAGTTTACAGTTATTGTTAGTGTAAAATTTAGGGTTAGGATGAGAATTTGAGATAGGATTAGCTTTAATTTTATGGTTAGAATCAGGGTTAGAGTGAGTGTTATGCTTACGTTTAAGGTTAGCGTTAGATTTAAAAGTAGGTTTAGGGTTAGACGTAGTTTTAGAGTTAAATTACGGTTAAGGTTAGGTTTAGGGTAAGGGGTTGGGGTTAGGGTTATTGTTAATGTAAAATTTAGGGGTAAGGTTAGGTTAAGTTTAGGGTTATGTTTAGGGTTATGGTTATGGTTAGGGTTAGGGTTAGTGTTATGTTTAGGTTTAGGGTTAGGTTAATAGGTTAGAGTTAGAATTAGTGTTATGGTAAGGTTACGCTTAAGTTTAGTTTAGGGTTATGTTTAAGTTAGTGTTAGGTTAAGAGTTTAGAGTTAGGATAAGTGTTACTGTTAGGGTTAGGATTAGATTTAGTGTTAGGGTTATGGATAAAATTAGGGTTCAGATTAGCTTTAGGTTTTCGGTTAGAATCAGGGTTATGGTTAATGTCAGGGTTATGGTTAGGTTTAGTGTTAGTTTTATAGTTAATGTTGGAGTTAGGTTTAGGTTCAGGGTAAAGTGTTAGGATTAGAGTTATTGTTAGTGTAAAATTAGGGTAATGGTTAGTGTAAGTGTTAGGGTTATAATTAGGTTTAGGGTTAGCTTTAGTTTTAAAGTTAGGATCAATGCTAGGGTTATTGTTAGGTTCAGGGTTAAGGTTAGGTTTAGATTTAGGTTTAGGCTTTTGAGTTAGGCTTAGTGTTAGGTTCAGGGTTAGGGTTAAGTTTAGGGTAAGTCGTTAGACTTAGGATTACTGTTAGAAATAGGTTTAGGTTAGGGTGATGGTTAGGGTTAGCGTTAGATATAGGTTAAGGCGTTACGATTAGGGGTAATGTTTGGGTAAATTTATGGTTAGGTTTAGAATTAATGTTAAGATTAGCTTTAGTTTTAGGATTAGAATCAGGGTTATGGTTAGTGATAGGGTTAGGGTTAAAAATAGAGTTAGGATTATCTTTATTTTTAGGGTTAGGATCAGGGTAAGTGTTAATGTTAGGAATACATTTAGGGTTAGGGTTTGTTTCAGAGTGAAAGATAGTGTTAGGTTTAAGGTTAGGATTAACTTTCGTTTTAAGGTTAGGTTCAAAGTTAGGGTTTGGGATAGCGTTACGTTTTGGCTTTAGGCTTAGGGTCAGGGTTAGGTTTAGGTTTCGGTTAGGATTATGTTTAGATTTATGTTAAGGTTAGAGTTAGGGTTAGGCAATGTTAGAGTTAGGGTTAGCACTAGGTTTAAGGTTAGGGATAGGGTAACAGGTAAGAGTTGGGATTAGTATCGAAGTTAGTGTTAAGGTTAGGGTTAGGGTTAGGGTTATTCTTAGTGTAAAATTTAATGTTAGGGCTATAATTAGGATTAGGATTAGCTTTAGATTCAGAGTTAGGATCTGGGTGAGGTTTAGTGTTATGGTTACTTTTAAGTTTTGGGTTAGATTATCCTTAGGTTTAGGTTTAGTTTAGGGTTAGGGCTAGGATAGGGTTAGGGTTTAGGTAAGGGTTAGGTTAAGAGGTTAGGGTTAGGGTTTTTGTTAGTGTAAAATTTACTGTTAGGGTTAGAATTAAAATTAAAATTAGCCTTATTTTACAGTTAGTATCAGGTTTATGGTTAGTGTTATTGTTACGTTTAGATTTAGGATTAGGATTAACTTTAGATTTAGGGATAGGAATGGGTTAGGCTTAGTGTAAAGGTTAAATTTAAGGTTTGGGTTAGATTTAGGTTTAGGGTTAGGCTTAACATAGGGTTAGGTTTAGCATTATGTTTTGAGTTAGGGTTCAGATATGAGGTTAGAATTAAGATTAGTGTTCGGGTTAGGATTAGGGATAGATTAGTTTAGGGTTAGGGTTAGGGTGAGTTTTAGGTTATGGTTAATTTTAGGGTCACAGTTAGGGTAAGCTTTAGAGTTAGGATTAGTGTTAGGGTTAGAGTTAGTGTTAGGGTTAGGGTTAGAGTTAGGGTATGGGGTTAGTGTTCAGGTTATTCTTAGTGTAAAATTTAGTCTTTGGGTTTGAATTAGGGTTAGGATTACCTTCAGATTTAGGGATAAGATCTGCGTTAGTGATAGTGTTAGAATTACATTTAAGGTTTGGTTTAGATTTAGTGTTAGGAGTAGTTTTAGAGTTAGTTTTATAGTTACCATAGGGTTAGGTTTAGGTTTAGATACAGGAGTTAAGGTAAAGGCTATTGTTAGTGTAAACTCTAGGGTTAGGGTTAGGGTTAGGGTTAGGGTTAGGTTTAGGATTTCGGGTAGGGTTAGGGTTAGAGTTAGGGTTAGGGTTTGAGCTAGGGTTAGTGTTAGTGTTAGTGTTAGTGTTAGTTTTATCGTTACGTTTTGGGTTAATATTACAGTTATGTTTAGCGTTTGAGTCAGGGTATGAAGTTAGAGTAAGGATTAGTATTAGGTTTAGGATTAGGGTTAGGATTAGTTTAGTGTTAAGTTTATGGTTAGGTTTAGGGTTAGGCTCGGGGTTAGTATTTGGGTTAGGGTTAGGTTTACTGTTTGCGTCATGGTTAGGGATTGGTTTAGGTTAAGCATTATGGTTTGGATTATGGTTACAGTTATGTTTAGGGTCATGGTTAGGGTAAGAGTTTAAAGTTACGATTAGTGTTAGAGTTAGGATTAGGGTTAGGATTAGTTTAGGGTTAGGATTACTGTTAGGTTTAGGTTAGATTTAAGGATAGGATTAAGATCAGAGTAAGAGTTTTGAGTTAAGGTTAGTGTTATGGTTAAAATCTGTGATAGGGGTAGTGTTAGGGTCATGTTTAACTTTTGGATTAGATTTAAGGTTAGGGTTAGGGTTAGAGTTAGTTGTAGATTTAAATTAGGCTTAAAGTTAGGTTTAGGTTAGGATGAGGGTTAGGATTTGGGTTAGGGTTAGGGTTAGGGTTTGGCTAAGTGTTAGGATTAGTGTTATAGTTTGGGTTAGGGTTACAGATATGTTCAGGGTTAGTGTTAGGGTAAGAGGTTATAGTTAGGATTAGTGTTAGGGATTGGAATAGGGTTAGAATTACTTTAGAGTAAGGATTACAGTTAGCTTTATATTAGGATTAAGGTTAGAGTTAGAGTTAGTGTAGGAGTTTAGAGTTAGGATTAGTGATATGGTTAGGCTTAGGGTTAGGGTTATGGTTAGGTTTAGGGTTAATGGTAGGGTTAGGGTTAGGGATAAGGTTAGGTTTAGAATTAGAATTAAGACAAGCTTTAGTTTTAGGGTTAGGGTAAGTGTTAGGGTTAGGGTTAGGGATAAGATTACCTTTAGGGTTCAAGTAATGTTTAGTTTTAGGTTCGGTATATGGTTAGGTTTAGGGTTAGGATTGGTTTAGGGTTAGGGTTAGGGTTAGGGTTAGGATTACTGTTAGTGCTATGGTTAGGGTTACGGTTAGAGTTAAAGTTAGGGTTATGGTTAGGCTTAGTTTTAGTGTTAGGGTTGGTGTTAAACTTATGGTTAGAGTTAGCATTTTGATTAGGTTAGGTTTAGTGTTATAGTTTGTGTTAGGGTTATATTTATGTTTAGGGTGAGAGTTAGGGTAAGAGGCAATGTTAGGATTAGTGTTAGGGTTAATTTTAGGTTTAGAATTCGTTTAGGGTTAGGTTGGGGTTAGGTTTAGTTTAGGGCTAGTGTTATGGTTAGGGTTAAGGTAATCCCTATTTTTAGGGTTAGGGTTAGTGTATAGCTAGGGTTATGGATATTCTTAGTGTAAAATTGGGTAAGGTTAGAGTTAGGGTTAGGATTAGTTTTAGATTTAGGGTTAGGATGTGGTTTAGGTTTAGAGTTAGGGACACGTTTAAGGTTTGGGTTAGATTTAGGGTTACGGTTAAGTTTAGAGTGATTTTTAGAGTTAAATTAGGGTTTAGGTTAGGTTTAGGTTAGGATTAGGGTTTGGGTTAGGGTTAGGTTTAGGGTTTTGTTTAGCATTATGGTTTAGCTTAGGGTTAGTTATGTTTAGGTTCAGGGTTGTATAGGAAGTTAGAGTTAGGATTAGTGTTAGAGTTAGGAATAGGGTTATGATTAGTTTAAGTTTAGGGTTACAGTTAGGTTTACTTGAGTGTTATGTTTAAGATTAGGGTTAGTGCAAGAGTTTACATTTAGGTTTAGTGTTTGGTTTGAGTAGGATTTAGTGTTAGGGTTACTCTTAGTGTTAGGTTTAGTGTTAGGTTCAGGTTTAGCATTATGTTTTGGGTTAGACATACAGTTATGTTTAGGTTTAGGGTTAGGGTAAGAGTTTAGGGTTAGGGTTAGTGTTAGGGTTAAACAGGGTTAATTTAATATTAGTTTTAGTGTTAGTGTTATGTTAGGGTTAGGATTAGGGTTACTGTTAGTTTTAAGTTAGCATTAGGTTTAGGGTTAGGATTAGGTTTAGCTTTACTCTTTGGGTAAGTGTTACAGTTATGTTTAGGGTTAGGTTTAGGGTAAGAGGTTAGAGTGAGGATTAGTGTTAGGGTTATGATTAGGGTTAGGATTACTTCAGGGTTAGGGCTAGGGTTAGTTTTAGGTTAGGTTTAGGGTTAGGAGTAAAGTTGAGGTTAGGAATAGAGTTAGGATTAGTGTTAGGGTTAGAATTTAGGTTTAGGGTTAGGGATGGGGTTAGGGTTAGGGCAGGGTTAGGTTTAGGGTTATTGTTACGGTTAAGATTAGCTTTAGTTTTAGGGTTAGGGTTAGGATTATCTTTAGGGTTAGGGATGGGGTTAGGGTTAGGGCAGGGTTAGGTTTAGGGTTATTGTGTTAAGATTAGCTTTAGTTTTAGGGTTAGGGTTAGGATTATCTTTAGATTAACCCTAGTTAGTTTCAGGGTTAGTGGTAGGGTTAGGGTTAGGGTTATACTTTAGGGTTCGGGTCAGAGACAGTGTTAGGGGAAGGGGTTAGGATTAGTGTTAGTGTTAGGGTTATGGTTAGGGTTAGGGTTATGGTTAGGCTAATAGGTTACTGTTAGGATTAGTGTTAGGGTTAGGATTAGTTTAGGGTTATTGTTAGGGTTAGGTTTAGGTTTGCTTTAAGTTTAGGGTTAGGGTTAGGGTTAGGGTAAGAGTTTAGAGCTAGGATTAGTGTTAGGGTTAGTGTTAGGGTTTGGGTGAGGGTTAGCTTTAGGTTTTGTGTTAGGGTTAGGATTAGGATTAGGTTTAGGTTTAGAATTAAGAAATCAGATTAGCTTAGTTTTAGGATTAGCTTTAGTGTTAGTGTTAGGATTAGGATTACAGTTAGTGTTCAAGTAAGGTTTAGTTTACGGGTCGGTTATGGTTAGCGTTATCATTACAGTTACGGTTAGGGTTAGGTTTAACGATATGGTTTGGGTTAGGATTACAGTCATGTTTAGGTTGAGGTTTAGTGTAAGAGGTAATAGGATTATTGTTTGGTTTAGAATTAGGTTTAGGATTGGTTTAAGTGTATGGTTAGGATTAGGCTTAGATTTAGGTTAGGGTAAGGCTTAGGTTTATATATAAGTTAGCATTAGTGTTAGGGTTAAGTTAGGATTGCTGTTATGGTTAAGGTAAGCATTAAGTTTAGGGTTATGATTAGAATATGGGCTTAGGGTTAGTGTTATTTTTAGTTTAAAATTTCAGGTTAGGGTTAGAATCAAAGTTAGGATTAGCTTTAGATTTAGGGTTACAATCTCCGTTAGGATTAATGTAGGAATAACTTTAAGTGTTGGGTCAATTTAGGTTTAAAGTTGTGTTAGAGTGAGTTTTAGTGTTAAATTAGGCTTAGGCTTAGGTTTAGGTTAGGATAAGCGTTAGGGTTAGGGTTAAGGTTAGGGTTAGCTTTAGGGTTAGTTTTAGCGTTATGGTTTCGGTTAGGGTTAGTTATGTTTAGGGTCAGGGTTGTATAAGGGGTTAAAGTTAGGATGAATGTTAAGGTTAGGAATAGGTTTAAGATTAGTTTAGGGTTAAAGTTGCGGTTAGATTTTGTTTAGCGTTAAGGTTAGGGTTAAGTTTTTTGTAAGAGTTTACAGTTAGGATTAGTGTTAGTGTTAGCGTTAGGGTTTAGTGTTAGGGTTAGGGTAAGAGTTTACATTTAGGGTTAGTGTTAGGGTTAGGGTTAGGGTCAGGGTTAGGGTCAGTATTAAGGTTAAGATTAGGGTTAGAGTTAGAATTAGGGTTAGGATTAGCTTTAGTTTTAGGCTTAGGTTAAGTGTTCGGGTTAGGGTTATGTATAGGATTACCGTTAGGGTTCATATAAGGTTAAGTTTATTTGTCGATTTATGGCAG
>NW_011889308.1:142001-148268 GCF_000151845.1 Pteropus vampyrus | reverse complement strand
GGTTTAGGTTTAGTGCTAGCGGTCGGGTTGGCATTAGTTTTATTGTTAGTGTTAGTGTAAGGGATTAGTGTAAGTTTTATTGTTAATTTAAAATTTAGGGTTAGGATTATTGTTAGTGTAGAGTTAGATTTGTGGTTTGGATTACCTTTAGTTTTAGGGTTAATTTCCAGGTTTGTGGTAGGATTAGGGTTATGGTTATGCTTTAGTGTTAGTTTCAGAGTTAGAGTGAGAGATAGAGTTAGGAGAGGTGTTTGGATTAGGGTTAGTGTTAGGGTTATGGTTAGGGTTAGGGTTAGTTTTAAGATAAGAGGTTAGAGTTAGGATTAGTGTTACATTTAGGATTAGGATTAATTTAGGGTTAAGGTTAGATTTAGGGTTACTTCTAGTGTTCGGTTTAGGGTTAACGGTTAGGGTTAGTGTTAGGGTTAGGTTTAGGGTTAGAGATAGGGTTACTGTTAGGGTTAATATTAGCATTGAGTTTAGGGTTATGGTTAAGGTATCGGGTTAGGGTTAGAGTTTTTCATAGTGTAAAATTTAGGGTTAGGGTTAGAAATAGGATTAGGATTAGCTTTAGATTTAGGGTAAGGATCTGTGTTAAAGTTATTGTTACCGTTACGTTTTAGTTTTCAGTCAGATTTATTGTTAGGATTAGGGTTAGATTTAGTTTTAGAGTTAAAATAGGGTTAAGGTTAGGTTTAGGGTCTGGGGTTAAGGGTAGGGTTATTTTTAGTGTAAAATTTATGGTTAGGTTTAGGTTTAGGTTTAGGTTTAGGTTTAAGGTTTAGTTTTAGGGTTGGTGTTAGGAATAGCGTTAGGATTTGGGTTAGGTTTAGCATTATGCTTTGGTTTAGATTTACAGTTATGTTTAGTGTTAGGGTTAGGGTAAGAGGTTAGAGTTAGGATTAGTTTAGGATTAGGGTTAGGGTTAGCATTACGTTTAGGTTAGGGTTTTGATTCAGCTTAGGGTTAGGGTAAGAGTTTATCGTTATGATACTTGTTAGAGTTAGGGTTAGGGTTAGGATTAAATTAAGGTTAGTATTAGCGTTAGGATTAGGGTTAATGTTAGGGTTAAGTTTCGCAATATGATAAGGGTTAGGGTTAAGATATGAGGTTAGTGTCGGGTTATTCTAGTGTAAAATTTAAGCTTCAGGTTAGAATTAGGGTTACGTTTAGCTTTAGATTTAGGGTTAGGATCTGGGTTAGTGTTGGTATTAGGCTTATGTTTAACTTTTGGGTTAGATTTAGGGTTAGGTTTAGGGTTAGAGTTAGTTTTAGATTTAAATAGGGTTGAGGTTAGGTTTTGGGTCAAGGGTAAAGGTAAGAGGTATTGTTAGTATAAAATTTAGGGTTATGGTTATGATTAGGGTTAGGGTAAAAGTTTAGAGTTAGGATTAGTGTGAGGGTTATGTTTATGGTTAGAGTTAATTTAAGCTTACGGTTAGGGTTATGTTTAGGGTTAGTGTTAGGGTTAGGGTTGGGGGTTAGAGTTCGGATAATACTTAATGTAAAATTTAGGGGTCAGGTTAGAATTAGGGTTATGATTAGCTTTCGATTTAGGGTGAGGATCTGGGTTTGGGTTAGTGTTAGTGTTACATTTAAGATTTGGGTTATATTTAGTGTTAGGGTTAGGATTAGCTTTCGTTTTACAGTTAAATTAGGATTAGGTAAGGGTACGGTTTAGGTTTAGCATTTAGGGTTAGGGTTGGTGTTAGCCTTAGTGTTAGGGCTAGGGTTAGGGTTTGGGTTAGGTTTAGTGTTATGTTTGGTTTAGATTTACTCTTATGTTTAGTATTAGCATTGTTAAGAAATTAGAGTTAGGATTAATGTTAGAATTAGGATTAATGTTAGGATTAGTTTAAGGTTAGGGTGTTTGTTAGGGTTAGTGTTAGTGTAAGGGGTTAGATTTAAGGTTATTTTTAATTTACGATTTATTGTTAGGATTATTGTTATATTTTGAATTAGAATTAGGGATAGGATTAGATTTAGTGTTAGGGTTAGTTTCAGAGTTTATGGTAGGGTTATTTTTAGTTTTAGGTTGGGATTAGGGTTTGGGTAGGTTTAGGGTTGAGGTTAGGGTTACCGTTAGTTTTAGGGGTTAGTGTTGATATTAGGGTTAGTTATTGGGTTAGGATTAGGGTTCGTTTTGGTTTAAGGTTAGAATTATGCTTTAGGGTTATGATCAGGGTTAGGGTTATAGATAAAGTGAGGGGAAGGGGTAAGGATGAGCGTTAGTATTAGGGTTATGGTTAGGTTTAGGTTTAGGATAAGAGTTTAGAGTTAAGATCAGTGTTAGGGCTAGGGTTAGGGTCAGGGTTAAGTTATGGTTAGGGTTAGGGTTAGAGTTAAGGTTAGGTTTAGGGATAGTTTTAGCGTTAATCTTTGGGTTAGGGTTACAGTTATGTTTAGGGTGAGTGTTTGCATAAGAGGTTAGAGTAAGTATTAGTGTTAGGGTTAGGATAAAGGTTAGGATTAGTTCAGGGGTAGGTTTAGGGTTAAGTTTAGTTTAGGGCTAGGGTTAAGGTCAGGGTTAGGGTTAGGGATAGGGTTAGGGTTGGGGTTAAGGTTTAGTTTTGGGTTAGGGTTGAGGTTAGTGTTAGGGTTAGGATCAGCATCAGGGGTACTTTTAGGGTTAAGATTAGCGTTAGGTAGGGTTAGGGTTAGAATTAGCTTTAGATTTAGGATTTGGATCTGGATTAGGGTTTGTGTTATGGTTATGTTTAAGATTTAGGTTAGATTTAGGGTTAGGTTTAGGGTTAGATAGAGTTTTACATTTAAAGTAAGGTTAATATTAGATTTATGTTCAGAGGTTGAGGTTCGGGTTATTGTTAGTGTATAATTTATGATTAGGTTTAGGATTAGGGCTTACTTTAGGGTTTAGGGTTAGGGACAGTGTTAATCTTAGGGTTAGGATTAGTGTTAGGTTTAAGGTTAGGTTTAGCGTTATGGTTTGAGATAGGTCGCAGTTATGTTTCGGGTTAGGGTTAGGGCAAGAGTTTAGAGTTCGGATTAGTGTAGGGCTAGGGTTAGGGTTAGGTGTAGTGTTAGGATTAGGGTTACGGTTAGGGTTAGGGTTAGAATTAGAATTAGAATTAGCTTTAGTTTTAGGGCTAGGGTTAGTGATAGGGTTAGCGTTAAGGATAGGATTACCATTAGGGTTCAAGTAGTTTGAGTTTAGTTGTCGGTGTATGGCATGTTTAGGGATAGATTTAGGCTGGGTCAGGGTTTGGTGTTGGTTAGGTTTAGAGTTAGGATTATGGTAGGGTTAAGGTTGGGGTTAGGGTTATGGTTTTGGTTACAGTTAGGTTTAGGGTTAGTGTTCGGTTGGTGTTTGGGTTAGGGTTAGTATTAGGGTTAGGGTTAGCATTAATTTTAGGGTTAGGTTTAGTGTAAGGGTTTAGAGTTAGGGTTATTGTTAATTTAAAATTCAGGGTTAGGATTTTTGTTCAGGTTAGAGTTAGAATTAGGGTGAGGATTAGCTTTAGTTTTAGGGTTAGTTTCTGGTTAGTGGTAGGGTTAGTGCTAGGGTTATACTTTAGGGTTAGGGTCAGAGTTAGGGTGAGAGACAGAGTTGGAAGAATTTACGATTACGGTTAGTGTTAGGGATATGTTTAAGGTTAGGTTTACGGTTAGGCTAAGAAGTTAGGGTTAGGATTAGTGTTAGGGTTTGGATTAGTTTAGTCTTATTGTTAGGGTTAGGTTTAGGTTTGGGTTAAGGTTGGGGTGAGGGTGAGAAGAAGAGTTTAGAGCTAGGATTAGTGTTAGGATTAGGTTGAAGATTAGCTCAAAGGTTAGTTTTAGGGTTAGGGTTAGGATTAGTGTTAAGTTTAGGATTAGGATTAGTTTTAGTTTTAGGTTTAGGGTTAGGTTTCAGGTTATGATTACCATTAGGGTTCAAGAAAGGTTTAATTTAGGGGTCGATTATGGTTAGTGTTAGCGTTAGGTTTCCGGTTAGGGTTAGGTTGATCCATATGGATGTCGGTTAGGGTTACAGTTATGTTTAGGTTGAGGGTTAGTGTAAGCGGTAAGAATTAGGATTAGTGTCAGGGTTAGGATTAAGGTTAGGTTTACGGATAGCTTAGTGTTAGAGTTACCATTAGGGTTCGGGTTAGAATTAGATTATGAGTAGGTTTACGGTTATGTTTAGGGTTAGGGATAGGGGTAGTTTAGGATTATGCTTAGGGATAGGGTTAGTGTTAAGGTAAAGGTTAGCTGTAGTTTAGGGATAGGATGAGGGTAAGTGGTTAGGGTTAATGTTATTTTTAGTGTAATGTTTAGGGAAAGGGTTTTAATTAGGTTTCAGATTAGCTTTAGTTTTATGGTTAGGATTAGGGTTAGGTTTAATGTAGGGTTAAGGTTAGTGTTAGGGTTAGTTTTATGGTTAAACTTAGGGTTAGGATTGGGGTAAGAGGTTAGTGTTAGGGTTGGGGTTAGTGTAAAATTTTCGGTTAAGATTCGTGTTAGGGTTAGAATTAGTGTTAGGAGTAGCGTTAGTTTATGGGTCGAATTACGGTGAGGCCTCCGGTTATTGTTAGCGTTAGGGATTAGGGTCAGGTTTAGGTTTAGGGTTATGGTTAAAGTAAGGTGTTAGTGTTAGTGTTACGGTTAGGTTTAGGGTTTGGGTTAGGGGTTAATGTTAAGGTAAAAGGTTAGGGTACGGGTTAGCTTTAGATTAAGGTTTAGTGTTAGGGTCAGGGTTCCGGTTAAGGTCAGGGTTAGGTTTAGGTTACAATTATTGTTAGGCTTAGGATTAGCTTTATGTTTAGGGTTAGTGTTAGTGTAAGAGGTTAGGATTCATGTTAGGGTAGGGTTAGTGATAGCGTTAGGAATATCTTTATTTTTAGCCTTAGGGTCAGGGATATTGTTAGAGTTATGATTAATATTACAGTTAAGTTTAGGATTAGCTTAGGTTAAGGGGTAGAATAAGGGGTTAGGGTTAGGGTTAGAGTTAGGTTTAGGGTTAGGGTTTAGGGTTAGTGTTAGTATTAAGTTAGAGTTAGGTTTACCGTTAGTGTTCGGGTTAGGTTTAGTTTAGGATTATGTTCAAAGATAGGGTTAGTTTTAGAGTTAGGGTTAACTATACTTTAGGGTTAGGTTTAGGGTAAGAAGTTAGGTATTATGTTATTTGTAGTATAAATTTAGAGTTCGGGTTAGAATTACGGTTAGGATTAGCTTTAGTTTTAGAGTTAGGATCAGGATTAAGTTTAATGTTAGGTTTAAGTATCGGGTTAGAGTTAGTTTTATTGTTAAAGTTAGGGTTTAGGTTTATGTTTATGGTAAGGGGTTAGGGTTACGGTTATTGTTATTGTGAAATTTAGGGTTAGGGTTAGCGTTAGGGTTAGGGTTAGATTTAATGCAAGGATTAGCTTTAGTTTTAGGTTTAGAATCTGGGTTAGGGTTAGGGTTACGGTTAGGGTTAAGGTATGGGGTTAGGTATAGAGTTAGCTTTAGGTGTAGGATTAGAGTTAGGGTTATGGTTAGAATTAGGATTAGAATTAGCTTTAGTTTTAAGGTTAGGTTCTGTGTTAGGGTTAGGTTTAGGGATAGGATTACCTTTAGGGTGCAAGTAAGGTTTAGTTTAGGGGTCGGTTTATGGTTAGAGTTGGGGTTAGGTTTAGTTTGTGTTCTTATTTGGGGTAGGATTATCATTAGAGTTAGGGTTAAATTTACGGTTAGGATTAGGGGTGTGGTTAAGGTTAGGGTTAGGTTTAGGGTTCGGATTAGTGTTAGTGTTAGGGTTTGTGTTAGTGTTGGGGTTAGGGTTAGCATTACGTTTAGTGTTAGGGTTAATGTAAGTCGTTAATGTTAGGGTTATTGTTAATTTAAAATTTAGAGTTAGGTTTATTTTTAGGTTAGTGTTAGAATTAGGGTTAGGATTAGCTTTCGTTTTAGTTTTAGTTTCAGGGTTATTGGTAAGGTTCTGGTTAGGGTTATACTTTAGGGTTATGATCAGGGTTAGTGTGAGAGATACTTTACGGGAAGGTTTTAGGATTAAAGTTAGTGTTAGGGCTATGGTTCGGGTTAATGTTATGTTTATGGCAGGAGGTTAGTGTTAGGATTCATGTTAGGGTTAAGGATAGGGTTAGGGTTAGGTTAGGGTTAGGGTTAAGTTTAGGGTTAAGTTTAGGTTATGGCAGGGCTAAGATTTCGTAGCGTTAGTTTTAGGGTTAGGATTAGGGTAAGAAATAGAGTTAGGATTAGTGTTAGGGTAGGGTTAGGGTTAGGTTTAGCATTAGGTTAGGGTAAGTGTTAGGGTTAGGTTTCTGTTAG
>NW_011889308.1:138903-140921 GCF_000151845.1 Pteropus vampyrus | reverse complement strand
ATTAGTGTCAGGTTTCAGGGTTAGTGTTAGGGTTGGTCTTAGGCTTAAGGTTAGGATAAGGGCTAGGGTTAGGGTTAAGGTTAGGGTTTGGTTTAGGGTTAGAGATAGGAATAGGGTTGAGTTAGGGTTAGAGATACGGTTAGGGTTAGGGGTTTGTTTGGGTCAGTGTCAGGGGTAGATTTAGGTTAAGAAGTTAAAGTTAGGATTAGTATTAGGGTTATGGATAGAGTTAGGTTTAGGTTAGGGTTCAGGTTAATGTTAAGGTTAGGTTTAGGGTTATGGTTTTGTTACCCTTTTGGTTAGGGTTAGAGTAGGGTAAGAGATTAGAGTTAGGATTAGTGTTATGGTTGTTTTTAGGTTTAGGGGTAGGTTAGGGTAAGGGTTATGGATAGGTTTAGGTTAGGATTAGGGTTAGGGTTTAGTTTACTGATAGGGTTAAGGTAACCATTAGTTTTAGAGTTAAGATTAGGGTATGGGGTTAGGTTTAGAGTTAAGGTTAATCTTATTAGTGGTTTTAGTGTTAGAATTAGGTTTAGTACTAGCTTTAGATTTAGGGTTAGGATGTGTGTTATTGTTACTGTTAGGGATACTTTAAGGTTTGGGTTAGATTTAGGTTTAGGGTTAGGGTTAGAGTTAGTTTAAGAGTTAGTTTAGAGGTTAGGGTTAGGTTTAGGGTTAGGGATTAAGTTTAGCATTATTGTTAGTGAAAAATTAGTGTTAGGTTTAGATTAGGGTTAAGGTTATTATAAGGTTAAGATTAGGGTAAGAGTTTAGGGTTAGGGTTATACGTAGTGTAAAATTTAGTGTTATGGTAGAATTAAAGTTAGGATTAGTTTTAGTTTTAGGTTTAGCATCAGGGTTATGTTTACTGATAGAGTTAGGGGTAGAATTAGGTTAAAGAGTAGCTTTAGTTTTAGGGTTATTATAAGGGTGAGGATTAATGTTAGGGTTAATGTTAGTGTTAAGGTTAGGTTTAGGGTTAGGTTTAGAGTTAGTTTTAGAGATCATTTAGGATTAGGGTTAAGTTTTGTGAAAGAGGTTAGGGTTAGGGTTATTGTTGGTGTAAAATTTAGGTTAATGTTATGGTTATGGTTAAGGATATGGCGTTAGTTTTACTTTTAGGGTAGGGTTAAGGTTAGGTTTAGATTTAGGGTTAGGGTTATGGTTAAAGTTAGTTATAGAGTTAAATTATGGTTGGGGTTAGTTTTAGGTTAAGGGGTTTTAGTTTAGAGTATTGTTAGTTTAAAAATTAGGTTTCGGGTTAGGCTTAGGGTTTGTTTTCGGTTTAGATTATTTGGTTAGGTTTAGGGTTATTTTTAGAGTTAGGGGTAGAGTAAAGATTAGCGTTATGATTAGGTTAGATTTAGACTTATGGTTAGAGTTAAGGTTAGGGTAAGAGGTTAGAGTTATGATTAGTGTTAGTGTTAGTGTTAGGGTTCGGGTTATGTTAGCGTTAGGTTTAGGGTCAGGTTTAGGTTAAGAGGTTAGCATTAGGGTTATTGTTAGTGATAGGGTTACGTTTAGAGATAGGTTTAGGATTAGGTTTAGTTTTATGGTTAGAAACAGGATTAGGATTAATGATAGGATTAGGGTTTGGGTTAGGGTTAGTGAAGGAGTTAAAGTTTGGGTTAGGATTAGGTATAAGTAAGGTTTTTGGGTTAGGTTTATTGTTAGGTTAAAATTTAGTGTTGGGTTTATTGTTAGGTTAGGTTAGAATTACGTTTAGAATGAGATTTAATTTTAAGGTTATGATCTGGTTTAGGATTAATGTTAGGAATATGGTTAGGGTTAGGGTTTGTTTTAGAGTTAAAGATAGCGTTAAGGTTAGGGTTAGAATTAATTTTAGTTTAAAGTGTAGGATCAGGGTAGGGTTTGGGTTAGGGTTAGGGATTTGCTTTAGGGTTAGGTTTATGGTTAGGTTTAGGTATAGATTAGCGTTAAGATTAGGGTTAGGTTTAAGTTAGAGTTAGAGTTAGGGTTATGTTAGTGTTAGTGTTAGTGTTGGTACTAAGTTTAGC
>NW_011889308.1:130121-138853 GCF_000151845.1 Pteropus vampyrus | reverse complement strand
ATATGGCGTTAGTTTTACTTTTAGGGTAGGGTTAAGGTTAGGTTTAGATTTAGGGTTAGGGTTATGGTTAAAGTTAGTTATAGAGTTAAATTATGGTTGGGGTTAGTTTTAGGTTAAGGGGTTTTAGTTTAGAGTATTGTTAGTTTAAAAATTAGGTTTCGGGTTAGGCTGAGGGTTTGTTTTAGGTTTAGATTATTTGGTTAGGTTTAGGGTTATTTTTAGAGTTAGGGGTAGAGTTAAGATTAGCGTTATGATTAGGTTAGATTTAGACTTATGGTTAGAGTTAAGGTTAGGGTAAGAGGTTAGAGTTATGATTAGTGTTAGTGTTAGTGTTAGGGTTCGGGTTATGTTAGCGTTAGGTTTAGGGTCAGGTTTAGGTTAAGAGGTTAGCATTAGGGTTATTGTTAGTGATAGGGTTACGTTTAGAGATAGGTTTAGGATTAGGTTTAGTTTTATGGTTAGAAACAGGATTAGGATTAATGATAGGATTAGGGTTTGGGTTAGGGTTAGTGAAGGAGTTAAAGTTTGGGTTAGGATTAGGTATAAGTAAGGTTTTTGGGTTAGGTTTATTGTTAGGTTAAAATTTAGTGTTGGGTTTATTGTTAGGTTAGGTTAGAATTACGTTTAGGATGAGATTTAATTTTAAGGTTATGATCTGGTTTAGGATTAATGTTAGGAATATGGTTAGGGTTAGGGTTTGTTTTAGAGTTAAAGATAGCGTTAAGGTTAGGGTTAGAATTAATTTTAGTTTAAAGTGTAGGATCAGGGTAGGGTTTGGGTTAGGGTTAGGGATTTGCTTTAGGGTTAGGTTTATGGTTAGGTTTAGGTATAGATTAGCGTTAAGATTAGGGTTAGGTTTAAGTTAGAGTTAGAGTTAGGGTTATGTTAGTGTTAGTGTTAGTGTTGGTACTAAGTTTAGCATTAGAGTTAGGGTATTAGGTAAGAGTTCGGATTAGTATTTAGGTTAGTGTTATGATTAGGGTTAGCATTTGGATTAGCATTAGGGTTAGGGTATGGGGTCACGGTTAGGGTTATTGTTAGTGTAAAATTTTGGGTTAGAGATAGAAATATGGTTAGGATTAGCATTAGTTTTATGGTTAGCATCAGGATTATGGTTAGTGTTAGGGTTAGAGTTAAGGTTATGGTTCAATTTATGTTTCGTTTAGGGGTAGGTTTATGTTTATGTTTAGGGTTAGGGTTAGGTTTAGGTTAGGGTTTGCATTGGGGTTAGAGTTACGATTAGTGTTAGAGTAAGAAGTTACAGTTAGGTTTAGTGTTAGTTTTAGGATTAGGATTAGGATTAGAGTTAGTTTTAGAGTTATATTACGATTAGAGTTAGGGTTAATGTTAGGGTTAAGGTTATGGTTTAGTGTTAAGGTTAGGGTTATGTTTAGGTTTATGGTTAGATTTACCGTAGGTTAAGATTAGGGTTAGGGTTAGGGTTAGGATTGGGGTTAGGATTAGGATTAGGTTTAGTGTTCGGTTTAGGACTAGGGTTAGAGATAATTTTACAGTTATATTAAGGTTAGAGTTAAGGTTATGGTTTTGTTTAAGGTTATAGGTTAGTGTTAGGGGTAGAGTTATGGTTATGGTTAGGGTTAGAGTTACCGTTATGGTTAAGGTTAGGTTTAGTGTTAGGATTAGGGTTGGGGTAGGGTTAGTGTTAGGGTTTTGGGTTAGGATTTGTGTACATGTTAGCTTTAGGGTAGGGTTAGAGTTACCTTTAGTTTAGGGTTACTGTTAGGGTTAGGGTTAGCGTTAGATTTTTGTTTAATGTTAGGTTTAGAGTTAGTATTAGGGTTAGTGTTAGGGTTAGGGTTCGGTTTAGGGTTCGTTTAGTTTTTTGTCAGGATAAGGGTTAGGGTTAATTTTAGGTTAAGGTTAGGAGTAGGTGTAGTGTTAAGGTTAGATGTAGAATTAGGTTTAGTGTTATGTGTTAGGATAGGGTTATTTTTAAAATTTAGGGTTAATATTATTGTTAGTGTTACAGTTAGTTTTAAATTTAGTGTTAGGTTTAGTCTTAGGGTTAGGGTTAAAGTTAGTGTTAGGTTTAGTGTAAGAGTTTAGACTTAGGATTTGTGTTAGGGTTAGGAATAGGGTTAGTGTTAAGTTACTGTTAGGGTCAATGTATGGGTTAGGTTAATGTTAGGGTTAGGGTTAGGGTAAGAGTTTAGAGATAAGATTAGTGTTTGAGTTTGGGTTAGAATGAGGTTTAGCTTATCGTAAGTGATAGGGATAGGTGTAGCTTAGGATTATGATTAGGTTTAGGTTTATTGTTAGGTTTTGTTTTAGCATTAGGGTTACGGTTAGATTTAGGGTCATTATTAGTGAAAAATTTAGGATTTGGTTTAGAATTTGGGTTATCATTAGCTTTAATTTTATGGTTAGGTTCAGGTTTACGGTTAGTGTTATAATTAGGTTTAAGGTTAGGGTTAGATTTAGGATTAGGGTTAAGGATAGATTTAGCTTTAGATTTAAAGTAGGATTAGTGTTATGTTTAGGGTAAAGGATTAGTTTTAGGGTTATTGTTAGGGTAAAATTTCGTGTTAGGTTTAGAGTAAGTTTTAGCAGTTAAGGGTAGTGTTATGCTTAGGTTTACATTTAGGGTTGGGTTAGGGTTACGGTTAGGGGTAAAGTTAGGGTTAGGGTTAGGTTTAGGATTCGTTTAGCGTTATTATTAGGGATACAGTTGGGTTTATGATACGGTTATGGTTACTGTTAGGTTTAGGTTTAGGTCTAGGTTTAAGGTCATTATTAAGGTTAGGGTTAGGGTTATAGTTAGGGTTAGGTTTAGGATAAGATGTTAGAGTTAGGATTAGTTTTATGGTAGGTTTAGCATTAGGCTTAGGGTTAGTTTAGTGCTTCCATTAGAGATAGATTTAGGTTAGGGTTTGCGTTAGTGTTAGTGTTAGGTTCACGGTTACGGTTAGGTTAGTGTTAGGTTTAGTGTAAGAGTTTAGAGTTAGGATTAGAGTCAGGGTGCGTGTTAGTTAGGGTTAGAATTAGGGTTAGGGTTAGCTTTAGTCTTAGGGTTAGGATCGTTAGTGTTAGTGTTAGGTTCACGGTTACGGTTAGGTTAGTGTTAGGTTTAGTGTAAGAGTTTAGAGTTAGGATTAGAGTCAGGGTGCGTGTTAAGGTTAGGGTTAGAATTAGGGTTAGGGTTAGCTTTAGTCTTAGGGTTAGGATCAGGGTTAGGGTTAATGTTAGGTTTAGGGTTAGGGTTAGGTTTAGGGTAAGGGGTTAAGATTAGGGTTATTGTTAGTTTATAATTTAGGGTTGGGTTTATTGTTAAGGTTAGGGTTAGTTTATGGTTAGGTTTATCTTTAGTTTTAGGCTGAGGATTATGGTTAAGGTTAGTGTCAGGATTAGGGTTAGAGTTAGGGGTAGGATTAGGATTAGTTTTAGGATTAGGGTTACGATTAGGATTATGCTTAGGTTTAGGGGAAGATGTTAGATTTAGGATTAGTGTTAGAATTTGGGTAGTTTAGGTTTAAGTTAGGGTTCAAGTTAGAGTTAGGATAGGTTTGGATTATGGTTAAGGTTAACATTATGTTTAGGTTTAGGGTTAAGATAAGGGGTTAGATTTAGGGTTGTTGTGAGTGTATAATTTAGAGTTAAGTTTATAATGACAGTTTGGATTAGCTTTAGTTTTAGGGTTAGGATCTGGGCTATGTTTAGTGATATGGTTAAGATTAGAATTTTGGTTAGGATTAGCTTAAGCTTTGGGTTAGCTTCAGCTGTAGGGTTAATATTAGGGTTAGGGTTAAGGTTAGAGTTAGGGTTACGGTTGGATTTAGAGTAGGTTTAGAGTTAAATTAGGATTAGGGTTAGCTTTTGGGTAAGGGGTTAGGTTTAGGGGTATTTTTAGTGTAAAAATTAGAGTTAGGGTTAGGGTTATGGTTAGGATAAAGGGTAGGTTTATGGTGAGTGTTAGAGAGAGTGTTGCGGTTAGGCTTAGGTATAGGGTTATGGGTTCGGGTTAGGGTTAGCATTAGGGCAAGTGGTTCACCTTACAATTAGTGTTACAATTAGGGTTACAGTTAGGGTTAGGGTTAGGTTTAGGTTTGGGTTAGGCTAAGGATTAGTGTTAGGTTTAGGTTTAGCTTTAGATTTAGGTTTATCGTTAAGGTAAATGGTTAATTTTAGCTTTATTTTTAGTGTAAAATTTAGAGTTAGGTTTAGAATTGAAGTTACAGTTAGGTTAGTTTTCAAGTTAAGTTCAGGGTTATATTTAGTGTTAAGGT
Source organism: Pteropus vampyrus (assembly GCF_000151845.1). Taxonomy (NCBI): domain Eukaryota; kingdom Metazoa; phylum Chordata; class Mammalia; order Chiroptera; family Pteropodidae; genus Pteropus; species Pteropus vampyrus. The sequence continues at coordinate 134,609 of NW_011889308.1, read as the reverse complement.
TAGGGTTAGATTTAAGGTTAGGATTAGCTTTAGTTTTAGGTTTAGGTTCAGGGTTAGGGTTAATGTTACTTTTGGGGTTATGGTTAGGTTTAGTTTTAGAATTAAAGTTAGGTTAGGTTTAGGTTTAGGTTAGAGTTAGTGTTAGGGTTAGCATTAGGGTTAGGGTTATTCTTAGTGTAAAATTTAGTGGTAAGGTTAAAATTAGGTTTAGGATAAGCTTTACTTTAGGTTTATGATCAGGGTTAGTGTTAGGGTTAGGGTAAGGGTTAGTGTTAGAGTGAGGATTAGGGTTAACATTAGGGTAATAGGTTAGCGTTAGGATTTGTTATGGGGTTACCGATATATTTAGGGTTAGTTTTGGGTTAGGGTTAAGGTTAGGTTTAGTTTAGGGTTAGAGTTGGGTTTAGGGTTAGGGATAGGTTTAGGGATAGGTTTAGGTTAGTGTTAGGTTTAAGGTTAGGTTTAGTGTTAGGTTTACGTTTAGAATTAGGTTTAGGATTAGGGTTACGGTAAAGGTTTAGGGTTAGGATAATTGTTAGTTTAAAATTTATGTTTTGGATTATTGTTAGACTTGCAGATAGAATTCGTGTTAGGATTAGCTTTAGTTTTAGGATTAGTATCATGTTAGGCTTAGGGTTAGGGTTAGACTTTAGGGTTAGTTTTAGGGTAACGTTTAGTGTAATTGGATATGGTTAAGGTTATTTTTTGTGTAAAATTTAGGTTTAGGTTTTGAATTAGGTTTAAGAATAGCTTTAGTCTTAAGGTTTGAATCAGGGTTAGGGTTATAATAAGTGTTAGGGTTAAAGGTTATGTTAGACTGAGAGTTAGCTTTCGGGTTAGAATTAGTTTTAGAGTTAAATTAGGCTTAGGGTTACTTTAGGATAAGGGGTTATGGTTCGGGTTATTGTTAGTGTAAAATTTAGGGTTAGGTTTAGAGTTAGGTTTAGGTTAAGTTTAAGTTTGGGGTTAGAGTTAAGGTTAGTGTTAGAGTAAGGCTTAGCGTTAGGTTTAGGTTTAGAGTTAGAGTTAAGGTTTAGGATTAGGGGTATTGTCATTGTAAAATTTATAGTTTGTTAGAATTAAATTTAAGATTAGCTTTAGTTTAGGGTTAAGATCAGAGTTAAGGTTAGTGATAATGGTTAGAGTTAGATATAGGGTTATTATTAGCTTTAGTTTTGGGGTTAGGATCAGGGTTAGGTTAAATTTTAGGGTTAGATTTGGGGTTAGGTTTAGTTTTAGAGTTAAATTTTGTTTTAGGGTTAGGTTTAGTGTTAAGTTAGGATTAGGGTATGGTTAGGTTTAGGTTAGGTTTCGGGTTAGGGTTAGAGTTAGTGTTACGTTTAGGGTTAGCATTAGGTTTATCGTTAGTGTTAAGATAAGGGTTTAGGGGCAGGGTTATTCAGTGTATAATTAGGGTTAGGTTTAGAATTAAAGTTTGGATTATCTTTAGTTTTAGGGTTTTGATCAGGGTTATGCTTAGTGTTAGGGTTAGGATTAGTATTAGGTTTAGGATTGCTTAAATTTTAGAGTTAGGATCAGGGTTAGTTTTAATGATAAGCTTAAAGTTAAGGTAAGATTTAGAGTTAAAGTTTGGGTTCAGATTAGGTGTATGGTAAGGGGTAAGATTTAGAGAAATTGTTAGTTTATAATTTAGGATTAGAGTTAGAGTTAGGGGTAGGGTTAGTGATGAGCGTTAGAGCTAGGGTTAGGTTTAAGTTAGAGTTAGTGTTACAGTTAGAGTTAGTGTTATGTTTATGGTTAGAGTTAGGGTTTGCGTTAGTGTAAATCTTAGTGCAAGGGTTAGAAATAGGGTTAGGATAAGCTTTAGTTTTAGTTTTAGGTTCATGGTTATGGTTAATTTTAAGGTTAGGGTTAGATTAAGTGTTAAGATTAGCTTTAGATTTAGGGTTAAGGTCAAGGTTAGGGTTAATGTTAAGATTAGGTGTAGGGTTAGAATTAGTTTTATACTTGATGCTAGGGTTAGGGTTAGCTTTAGGGTTAGGGGTTAGGGTTAGGGTTATTGTGAGTTTAGTATTTAGGGTTCGTGTTATTGTTAGGGTTAGGGTTAGAATTACGGTTAGGATTAACTTTAGTTTTAAATTTAGGATCAGATTCAGTGTTAGGGTTAATGTTACAGTTAGTTTTAGTCTTTGGGGTTAGGGTTAGTGTTACGGTTACGTTTAGGTTAGGTTTAGGGTTAGGAATATAGTTAGGGATCAGGTAAGAGGTTAGAATTAGGATTAGTGTTAGGGTTAGGGTTAGAGTTAGGTTTAAGTTAGGGTTAGAATTAGGGCTAGGTTAACACTAGGGTTAGAGTTAGGTTTAGGGTTAGGGTTAGGGTTATTTTTATGGTTAGTGTTGGAGTTACCATTAGTGTTATGGTTATGGTTAAGGTCAGGATTAGGGTTAGGGTTAGAGGTAAGAATAGGGTTAGTGTTAGTGTTAGGTTTAGGGTTAGAGTTAGAGTTAGGGTTTTATAGGATTAGGAATGGTTAGACTTATGGTTAACGTTAGAGTAAGAGGTTAGAGTTAGGATTAGCGTTAGGGTTAGGTTTAGGGTTAGGGTTATGTTAGAGATAGGGTTATGGTTAGTGTTAGTTTAAACTTTAGGGTTTGGATTACTGTTAGTTTTAGACCTTGAGTTAGGGTTAGCATTAGCTTTATTTTTAAGGTCAGTATCCGGATTAGGGTTATGGTTAGGGTTAGGGTAATGGTTAGGGTTAGGTTTAGGGAAGGGGTTAAGATAAGGTTTAGGCGTAGGTTTAGTGTAAGAGTTTCAGTTTAGGCTTACTGCTAATATTAGTCTTAGGTTTAGGGATAATTTAGGTTTATGGTTAAGGTTAGGGTTAGTTTAGTTTAATGTTAGAGTTAGAGTTATTTTTCAAGTTAAATTAGGGTTAGGGTTAAGTTTATTTTAAGGGGTTGAGGTTAAGCTGTTCGTTAGTGTAAAATTTAGGGTTAGCGTTACAATTAAATTCAGAATTAGCTTTAATATTATGGTTAGGTTCTGGGTTATGGTGAGCGATTTGGATAGGTTTAAAATTAATGTTAGGATTAGCTCCAGTTTTAGGGTTAGGATCAGGGGAAGATTTAATGTTAGGGTTAGGGTTAGTGTTAGAGTCAGTTTTAGAATTAAAGTTTGTGTTAGGGTTACTTTCAGGGTAAGTGTTTAGGCTTAGGTTTATTGGTTTAGAATTTATGGTTGTAGTTATTGTTAGGGTTAGGGTTATAATAAAAGTTAGGATTAAGTTTAGTTTTACGATTACGATCAAGTATATGGTTAAGGTTAGGGTTACGGTTAGATCTTAGGGTTAGGATTAGGGTTAAGGTTAGGTTAGTGGTAGGTTTATGGTAGTGGTTAGAGTTAGGGTTAGGTTTAGGTTAGGGTTAGTGTTAGGGTTAGGCTTAGAGTTAGGGTTATTGTTTGTGTAACACTTAAGGGAAGGGTTACAAATAGGTTTAGGATAAGCTTTAGTTTTAGGGTTAGGTTCATGATTACGGTTATTGATAACTTTAGGGTTAGAATTAGGTTTAGGATTAGCTTTAGTTTTTGAGTTAGGGTCAAGGTTAGGGTTGATGTTAAGTTTAGAGTTAGTTTTAGAGTTAAATTATGGTTAAGGTTAGGTTTAGTGTGAGGGTTTAGGATTAGGGTTATTAGTGTAATATTTCGGGGTGGGGTTAGAATTAGGGATAGGATTAGATTTAGATTTAGGGTTAGGATCTGGGTTATGGTTAGTGTTCACATTAGGATTATAATTAGGGTTAGGATTAGTTTTAGTTTTAAGATTTAGATCAGGGATAGAGTTAGGATTAGAGTTAGGTTTAGGGTTACTGTTTATGGTTAGTGATAGGGTATGGTTAGAGTTAGTGTTAAGGTAAGGAGTTAGGGTTAGGGTTAGGGTTAGGGTTAGGTTTAGATTAGGGTTAGGGTTAGGGTTAGTGTTATGTTTAACATTAGGATCAGGGTTAGGGTTACTGTTATTGTGAGTGTAAAATTGGGGGTTAGAGTTAGAATTAGTGTTAGGAATAGCTTTTGATTTAAGGTTAGGTTCATGTATAGGGTTAGCGTTAGGGTTTGTGTTAATTTATTTTGGGGGTTAGGGTTAGGTTTAGTTTAGGGTACTGTTAGGGTTAGGGTTACTTTTGGGTTTACAGTTAGAATTATGGTAAGGGGTTTGGCTTAGGGTTATTTTTAGTGTAAAATTTAGGGTTAGAGTTAGTGTTAGGGTTAGGGTTAGAATTAGGGTAAGGATTAGCTTTAGTTTTAGGGTTACAATCAGGGTTAGGATTTGAGTTAGAGTTAAGGTACAGGGTTAGGTTTAGAGTTCGCTTTCGGTTTAGGGTTAGAGTTAGGATCAGGTTTAGCGTTAGCTTTAGTGATCGGGGTAGGGTTAGTTTTAGGGTAAGACGTTAGAGTTAGGATTCATGTTGGGGTTAGTGTTCTGGTTAGGTTTGGGTTTAGTGTCAGGGTTAGATTTAGGGCCAGGT
>NW_011889308.1:118280-129456 GCF_000151845.1 Pteropus vampyrus | reverse complement strand
GTTAGGGGTAGGGTTAGGGTTAGGTTTAAGTTGGGGTTAGAGTTAGGGTTCAGTTTAGGGTTAGATTAAGAGGTTAGTATTAGGATTAGTGTTAATATAGGGTTAGGGTGAGGGTTAGGGAAGGGGTTCGGGTTAGTTTTAGTTTTACTGTTAGAGTACGGATTAGGGTTTGAGTTATGTTTAGTGTTATTGTTAGGGTTAGGGTTGAGGTAAGGGTTTAGGGTTATGGTTAGTGTTATGGTTAGGGTTAGAATTACACTTAGGGTTAGCTTTAATTTTAGGGTTGGGATCAGAGTTACGGCTAATGTAAGACATTACGTTATGGTTAGGGTTATTTTTAGAGTTAAAGTTAGGGTTAGAATTATTTTAGTGTAAAATTTAGTGTTAGGGTTAGTTTTAGGTTTAGTATTAGAATTTGGGTTAGGATTGGTTTTATGGTTAGGATAATACGTTAGTGTTAGGATCAGTGTTAGGATTGGGTTATGGTTACAGTTAGATATAGGGTTAGGTTTAAGGTTAAGGTTAGTGTTAGGGGTAGTTTTAAGGTTATGGTTGCGTTAGTTTTAAGGTTAGGGTTTGTGTTAATTTTAGTGTTAGTTTTAGGATTAGATTTAGTTTCAGGATTATTGTTAGGGTAAAGTGTTAGGTTTGATGTGTTGTTAGTTATAATTAGGTTTAGGGTTAGGGTGAGGTTTCAGGTTAGGTTTAGAGTTAGAATTATGGTTAGGATTAGCCCTAGTTTTAGTGTTAAGATCAGGGTTAGGGTTAAAGTGAGGTTTAGGTTTAGGGGTAGGGTTAGTGTTAGTGTTAAATTTATGGTGATAGTTAGCGTTATTGTTAGGATTAGGGTGAAGTTTAGGGTTAGATTTATTGTATGTTTAGGGTTTGAGTTAGTTTTAGAGTAAAATTGGGGTTAGGGCTATGTTTAGGGTAAGGGGTTAGAGTTAGGGTTACTGTTAGTGGAAAATTTAGAGTTAGGGTTAGGGTTAGGGTTAGGGTTAGGGTTAGATTTAGGGTTAGGGTTATGTTTAGGGTCAATGTTAGAGTTACGGTTATGGTTTGGTTTAACGTTATGGTTAGGGTTAGTGTTAGAGTTAGTGTTAGGTTTAGGTAACTGTTATGTTTAGAGTTAGGATTAGGGTTAGAGGTTAGTGTTAGGTTTAGTGTTAGTTTAGTGTTTGGGTTATCGTTAAGTTAGGGTTAGGGTTAGGGTTAGCATTATATTTACGGTTAGAGTTAGGGTAAGGCGTATGGGTTAGGGTTATTTTTAGAGTAAATTTACTGCTCTGGTTGTTGTTAGGGTTAGGGTTAGCATTAAAGTTGGGATTAACTTTAGTTTTAGGGATAGAATCCGGGTTAGTGTTAATGTTAGTATTAGGGCTAGGGTAGATGTAGGATAAGGGTTAGTTTTAAGGTTATGGTGTGAATAAGAGTTTAGTGTTAGGATTATTGTTAGAGTTAGAGTTAGGTTTAATTGTAAGTTAGAGTTAGCGCTAGGGTTGGGCTTAAGTTAGAGTTGCAGTTAGGGTTAGGGTTAGCATTAGTTTTAGGGTTAGAGTTAGAGGTTAGAGTTAGGATTACTATTAGAGTTATGGTTAGGGTTAATTTTTGGTTTAGATATAGGTTAGGGTTATTGTTAGTGTTAGGTTAGGGTTAAGGTAAGGTGTTAGGTTTAGGGTTTGCGTTAGGGTTACGTTTAGAATTAAGGTTAGGATTAGCTCTAGTTTTAGTATTAGGATCAGGGTTAGGGTTAGAGTTAGGTTTAGTGTTAGTGGTTAGGGTTAGTTTTAGGATTAGGCTTATTATTAGGTTAGAGTTATGGCTAGTTTTAGGTTAGGGTTAGTGTTGGTGTTAGGATTAGAGTTAAGTTAGTGTTGGTGTTAAGATTAGTGTTAGGTTACTGTTAGGGTTAGGGTTAGAATTAGGGTTCAAATTAGCTTTAGTTTTAGTGCTAGGATCAATGTTAGTGTTAGGGTAAGGGTTAGGGTTAAAATTGGGATTAGGATTAGCTTTAGTTTTAGGTTTAGGTTCAGGGTTTTGGTTAGGGTTAAGGATAGGGTTAAGGTTTGGGTTAGGTTTAGTTTAAGGTTAGGGTTAGGATTAGTGTTAGGTTTTTGGTTCGCATTAAAATTAGGGTTAGGGTTAGGGTAAGGAGTTGCATTTACGGTTATTGTTAGTGTAAAATTTAGGGTTAGGGTAAGAATTAGGGTTAGGATTAGCTTTAGTTTTATGGTTACTATCAGGGTTAGAGTGAGTGTTATGATTATGTTTAAGGTTAATGTTAGGTTTAAGTTTAGGTTTAGGGTAGAGGTAGTTTTACAGTTAAATTACGGTTAAAGTTAGGTTTAGGATAAGGGGTTAGGGTTAGGGCTATTGTTAGTGTAAAAATTACAGGTAGGGTTAGGTTTGGTTTAAGGTTAGGTTTAGAATTAGGGTGAGGTTCGGGTTAGGTTTAGTGTTATGTTTAGGTTTAGGTTTAGAGTAATAGTTTAGAGTTAGGATTAGTTTTACGGTAGAGTTTAAGATTAAGTTTAGTTTAGGATTAGGTTTAGGGTTAGGTTTAGGTTAGGGTTAGGTTTAGGTTTAGTGTTAGATTAAAAGATTAGAGTTAGGATTAGTGTTACTGTTAGGGTTAGGATTCATTTTATTGTTAGGGCTATGGATAGAATTAGGGTTCAGATTAGCTTTAGGTTTTCGGTTAGAATCAGGAGTAGGGTTAATGTCAGGTTTAGGATTAGGTTTAGGGTTAGGATTAGGTTTAGGGTTAGTTTTAGAATTAAAGTTTGAGTTAGGTTTAGGTTCAGGGTAAAGGGTTAGGGTTAGGGTTATTGTTAATGTAAACTTAGGGTAATGGTTAGTGTAAGGTTCGGGTTATAATTAGGTTTAGGATTAGCTTTAGTTTTAAAGTTAGGATCAAGGTTAGGTTTATTGGTAGTTTCAGGTTTAAGGTTAAATTTAGATTTAGGTTTAGGCTTTAGAGTTTGGGTTATAATTAGGTTTAGGGTTAGTGCTAGGTTAAGGGGTTAGGATAGGGGTATTTTTAGTGTAAAATTTAGGGTTAGGTTTAGAATTAATGTTAAGATTAGCTTTAGTTTTAGGGTTAGGCTCAGGGTCATGGTTAGTGATAAGATTAGGGTTAGAAATAGAGTTAGAATTAGCTTTAGTTTTAGGTTTAGTATCAGGGTTAGGATTAATGTTAGGGTAGAGATTGGGTTCGGGTTAGTTATAGATTTAAAGTTTGGGTTAGGATTAGCTAAAGGGTAAGGGTGTTGGGTTTGGATTATTCTTAGTTTAAAATTTTGTGTTGGATTTTTTATTTGGGTTAGGGTTAGATTTACGGTTAGGATTAGCTTTAGTTTTAGGGTTAGGATCCAGGTTAGTTTTAATGTTAGGAATACAGTTAGGGTTAGAGTTTGCTTTATAGTGAAAGAAACGGTTAGGCTTAGGGTTAGGATTAACTTTAGTGTTAAGATTAGTTTCAAGTTTAGAGTTTCGGTTACGGTTAGGGTTTGGCTTTAGGGTTAGGGTTAGGTTTAGGCTAGGGTTAGGATTACATTAGGTTAGGTTAAGGTTAGAGTTATGGTTAGGCGATGTTAGTGTTAGTGTTAGCAGTAGGATAGGGTTAGGGGTAGGGTAATAAGTAAGAGTTGGGATTAGTATTGAGTTTAGTGTTAAGGTTAGGGTTAGGGTTAGGTTTAGAGCATGTTTTGGGGTTAAAGTCAGGGTTAGGGTTAGGTTAGGTTAAGGGGTTAGTGTAGGGTTAGTGTACGTGTAAAATTTTTGCTTAGGGTTAGTGTTAGGGTTAGCGTTAGAATTAGGATTAGGATTACCATTAGTTTTAGGGTTAGGATTAGGGATAGGGTTAGGGTCAGTGCAGGTTAAGGTTATCGTATAGCTCACGTTAGGTTTAGTTTAGGGGTCGGTTTACGGTTGGAATTACGGTAAGTGGTTAGGATTAGATTTATTGTTGTAAAATTTAAGGTTTGGGTTTGAATAGGGTTAGGTTTAGCTTTAGTTTTAGGGTAGGATCAGAGTTAGGGTTAGTGTTATGGTTAGGATTAGAATTAGGGTTATGTTTACCTTTTTTTACTGTTAGAATCTGGGTTAGGTTTAATTTTAGGGTTAGGGTTAAGGTGATGTTTAGTTTTAGATTTGAAGTTAGGGTTAGGTTTAGATTCAGGGACAGGGATTAGGGTTAGGGTTAGGGTTTTATTAGTGTTACAGTAGGCTTATTGTTAGGGTTAGAGTCAGGGTTAGTGGTACCTTAAGGCAAGATGTTAGACTAGGATTAGTGTTAGAGTTCCTGTATGGTTAGAATTAGCATTAAGTTTGGCATCGGTTACCTTTAGGTTTGTGTAAGGTTTACTTTAGGGTAAGATATATGTTTAGGGTTAGGGTTAGGGTTAGATTTCTTATGATTATCTTTAGTTTTACGGTTAGGGTCAGGGTTAGAGTTATGGTTAGGGTTAGGTTTAGCTTTAGTTTTAGGGTAGGATCAGAGTTAGGGTTAGTGTTATGGTTAGGATTAGAATTAGGGTTATGTTTACCTTTTTTTACTGTTAGAATCTGGGTTAGGTTTAATTTTAGGGTTAGGGTTAAGGTGATGTTTAGTTTTAGATTTGAAGTTAGGGTTAGGTTTAGATTCAGGGACAGGGATTAGGGTTAGGGTTAGGGTTTTATTAGTGTTACAGTAGGCTTATTGTTAGGGTTAGAGTCAGGGTTAGTGGTACCTTAAGGCAAGATGTTAGACTAGGATTAGTGTTAGAGTTCCTGTATGGTTAGAATTAGCATTAAGTTTGGCATCGGTTACCTTTAGGTTTGTGTAAGGTTTACTTTAGGGTAAGATATATGTTTAGGGTTAGGGTTAGGGTTAGATTTCGGGTATGTAGTCAGATGTAGGTTTATTTTTAGTGTAAAATTTAGAGTTAGGGTTAGTGTTAGTATTTGGGTTAGATTTAGAGTTAGGATTAGCTTTAGTTTTCATGTTAGGCTAAGAGTTGGGTTCATGTTAGGGATAGAGTTAGGGTTTGGGTTAGCTTTAAAGTTAAGGAAAATAATAGTGTAAGGTTCAGGTAAGAGGTTAGGGTTAGTTTTAGGGTTACGGTTATGGTTAAGATTTAGAATTAGATTTAGCGTTAACTATAGGTATATGGTTAGGTTTAGGTTTGCATTTAACTTTAGTTTACAGTTAGGATCAGGTTTATGGTTAGTATTAGGGTTAGGGTTAAAATTACAGTGAAGATTAGCTTTACTTTTAGAGTTATGATAAGGGTTAGTGTTAACCTTAGGGTTAAAGTTAAGGTTAGAGTTCGTTTTAGAGTTAAATTTAGGGTTAGGGTTAGTTTTACGGTAAGAGGTTTTGGTATTTGTTACAGTTGGTATAAAATTTCGGTTAGGGTTAGTGTTAGGCTTAGGGTTTGCTTTAATCTTAGGTTTAAGATCATGATTAGGGTTAGGGTTAAGGTTAGGGTTAGGGTTTAGTGTTAGGGATAGGGTTAGGGTTAAATTAAGGGGTTATGTTTAGGGTTAGAGTTTGGATTAATGGTTAGGGTTAGGGTTAGGGTTAGGGTTAGGGGTAAGGTTAGTGTTAGGGTTAGGGTTACTCTTATGGTTAAGGTTAGCTTTAGGTTTAGTGTTAGGGTTAGTTTTACAGTTAAAGTTATAGTTGCGATTAGGTTTAGCATAAGGGGTAAGGTTTGGGGTTATTCTTAGTGTAAAATTTAGAGTTAGGGTTTGTGTTAGTGTTAGGGTTAGAATGAAGTTGAGGATTATCTTAATTATAGCTTTAGGATCTTTGTTAGAGTTAGGTTAGGGTTAGCGTTACTCTTAGGTTTAGGAAAGAAGTTAGATTTACGTTTTTTCGTTAGGTTTAATTTTAGGGTTAGAGTTATGTTAGGGTTAGGGTTACCATTAAGGTTCAGGTCAGGTTTAGCTTAGTTGTAGGTTTATAGTAAGTGTTAGGGTTAAGCTTAGATTTAGGTTAGGGTTAGGGTTAGTGTTATTCTTAGTGTAAAATTTAGTGTTAGGGTTAGAATTGGGTTAAATTTACCTTTAGTTTTAGGGTTAAGATCAGGGTTAGGTTTAGTGTTAAGGTTTAGTGTTGGGGTTGCTGTTAGGGTTTGGGTTAGCTTTAGTGTAAGAGTGAGGATCAAGTTTATGGTTAGTGTTAGGGTTTGGGTAAGAATTACAGTTAGGATTAGCTTTACTTTTAGCATTAGGATCAATGTTAGTGTTAATGTTAGTGATAAGGTTAAGGTTAGGGTTAATTTTAGAGTTAAATTTAGGGTTAGGTTTAAGTTTTGGGTAAGAGGTTAGGGTCTAGGTTTTGTTAGTGTAAAATTTAGGGTTAGGATTAATGTTAAGGTTAGGACTAGCTTTAGATTTAGGTTTCATATCAGGGTTAGAGTTATGGTTAGGTTAGGGTTAAGGTTTAGTGTTAGGGATAGGGTTAGAATTAGGTTTAAGGTTAGGGTTACCATTAGGTTCGGTTCAGGTTTAGTTTAGGTGTAGGTTTATGAAAAGTGTTAAGTTTAAGGTTAGGTTTAGGTTAGTGTTAGAGTTTGAGTTAGTGTTCGTGTTACTGTTAGTATAAAATTTAGTGTTAAGGTTAGAATTGGATTAGGTTTAGCTTTAGTTTTAGGGTTAAGTTCAGGGTTAGGTTTAATGTTAGGGTTAGCGTTAGGGTTAGTTTTAGAGTTAAAGTTAGGATTGGTTTTAGATTTAGGATAAGGCTTTATGGACAGGGTTATTGTAGTTTAAAATTTATGGTTAGAGTTATTATTAGGGTTAGGGTTAGAATTAGGGTTAGGGTTAACTTTACTTTCAAAGTTAGGATCAAGGTTACTGTTAGGCTTAGTGTTATTCTTTAGTGTTAGGGATAGGCTTAGGGTTAATGTTAGGCTTTAGAGTCTGGGGTTGGATTAGTTTTAAGTTCATGGTTAGGTTTATGCTATGGCTAGGGTTAGGTTAGAGTTATTGTTAAGGTTAGGATTATGTTTAGGGTTGGAGTTAGTGTTAAGGTAAGTGGTTAAGGTTAGTGTTAGAATTAGGGTTAGGGTTAGGGTCCCACTTAGGTGTTAGAGTTAGGATTAGAATTAGGGTTAAGGTTATTGTTAGAATTAGGCTTAAAGTTATGGTCAGGGTTAAGGTTAGAGTTAAAGTTAGGGTTAAGTTTAGGATACATTTAGAGTTAGGGATAGGGTTATTATTAGGGTTAGGCTTAGCATTAATTTTAGGGTTACGGCTTCGGTTTGGTGTTAAGGTTAGAGTTATTGTTTGTGTAAAATTAGGGAGAGGTTTAGAATTAAAGTTAGCATTAGCTTTAGTTTTAGGGTAAGGAGTTAATGTTAGGATTAGAGATTGGGTTAGGGTTAGGGTTAGGGTAAGAGGTTAGAGTGAGGGTTATGGTTAGGGTTAGGGTTAGGTTTAGTGTTAGATTAGATTCATGGTTAGGGTTAGGTTTAGGTTAGGGTTAGAGTTAGGGTTAGCGTTAGGGTTAGAGTAAGAGTTTAGAGTTACAATTAGTGTTAGGGTTAGGGTTAGGTTCAGGAAAAGGGGATAGTGTTGCAGCTATTGTTAGTGTAAAATTTATGGTTCTGGTTAGTGTTAGGGGTAGGGTAAGGGGTAGGGATAGGGTTAGGATTAGTGTTAGTGTTTTGGGTTAGTGTTAGCATTAGGTTTAGATTTATGGTTAGAGTTATTGTTGGTGTTAGGTTTGGGTTTAGGGTTAGGATTACTTTTTGAGTTCAAGTTATAGATAGGGTTAATTTTAGCATAAGGTTTTAGTTTTAGGTATTTTTAGTGTAAAATTTAGACTTAGGGTAAGTGTAATGGATAGTGTTAGAGTTAGGATTAGGATTTCCTTTAGTTTTAGGATTACAGTCAGGGTTAGGGTTAGGTTTAGGGATAGGATTACCATTAGGGTTCAAGATAGGTTTAGTTTAGTGGTAGGTTATGGTTATTGTTAGCATTAGGGTTAAGTTAAGGTTAGTCTTAGGGTTAGGGGTAGGGATATGGTTAGGGTTTGCATTATTGTTAGGATAAGAGGTTAGAGTTAGGATTAGAGTTAGGGTTAGCTTTAGGTTAGGATTATGGTTATGGTTACTGTTAGTGTTAGGATTTGGGTCAGACTTAGTGTTAGAGTTAGGCTTAAATTAAGGTGAGGGTTAGGGTTTGGGTTATAGTTTGCGTTAGGGATTAGGGTTCGGTTTAGATTTAAGGTTAAAGATAGCTTTAGGGTTAGGTTTAGGGTTAGGGTTATGTTTAAGTTTGGAGTTATGGTCGGTTATTGTTAGGGTTAGGGTTACGGTTAAGTTTAGTGTCAGGTTTATGATAATAGGTTTATGGTCACGGTTAGTGTTGAGGATAAGATTAGGGTTAGGGTTGGAGTTAGGCTTAGGGTTAGTGTTAGAATTCATGTTAGTGTTAGCTTTAGTTTTTGGTTTCGGATCAGGTTTAGTGTTAGGTTTAGGGTTACGGTTAGTTTTAGAGTTAAAAATAGATTTAGGGTTCGGTTTAGAGTAAGGAGTGATAGTTATAGTTATAATTAGTGTTAGTGTTAAATTTAGGGTTAGTGTTAATGTTAGGGTTATGGTTAGAATTAGGGTTAAGATTAGATTTAGTTTTAGTGTTCGGATCAGGGTTAGGGTTATGGTTAGTGTTAGGGTAAGAGGTTAGATTTAGGATTAGTGTTAGGCTTCAGGTTAGGGTTAGAGCTAGGTTTAGGAATAGGGTTAGTGTTAGGGTTAGGCATAAGGTTAGCATTAGATTTAGGGTAAAATATTAGAGTTAGGATTAATGTTAGTGTTAGTGTTATGGTTAGCTTAGGTTCGGGTTAGGTTTAGGGTTATGGTTAGGGTTAGGATTAGGATTAGGGTTAGGTTATGTTTGGGTTCGAGTTAGTGTTAGGGTCAAGGTTAGGGTAAGATGTAGAGTTAGGTTTAATGTTAGGGTTACAGTTAGGATTTGGGTAGGTTATGGTTAGGGTAATCATTAGGGTTCGGGTAGGTTTAGTTTGGGTTAGGTTTAAGGTTAGGGTAAGGGTAATGGATTAAGGTTAGGTTTATTTTTGGTGTAAAATTTAAGGTTAGGGTTAGAATTAGGGTTAGGATTAGCTTTAGTTTTAGGGTAGGATTAGAGTATGGTTAGTGTTAGTATGGTTAGAGTTAGTGTTAGGTTTAGTGATTGGTTAGGCTTAGGTTTAGGTTTAGGATTAGGATAAGTGGTTAGGTTTAGGGTTACTGTTAGTGTAAAATTTAGGCTTAGGGTTAGAATTAGGGTTAGGATTAGCTTTAATTTTTGTGTAAGGATCCGGGTTATGGTTAGTGTTAGACTTAAGGATAGGGAGAGGTTTAAGTTTAGGTTTAGGGTTAAGTTTATTGTAAGTGTTCAGGTTTAGGTTTATTATTAGTGTAAAATTTAGGGTATGAGTTAGTTTTAGTGTTCAGGTTACAATTATGGTTAGGTTTAGCTTCAGTTTTAAGGTTAGAATTAGTGTTATTGTTAGCATAAAATTTCGGGTTGGTGGTAATTAGGGTTAGGATTCACTTTTGTTTTTTAGGTTAGGATCGGGGTTAGTGTTAGGGTTAGAATTAGCCTTATGATTATCTTTAGTTTTACGGTTAGGGTCAGGGTTAGAGTTAGGATTAGGGTAAGAGTTTAGAGTTAGAATTAGTGTTGTGGCTAGGGTCAGGTTTAAAGTTAAGTTAGGTTCGGGGTTAGCCTTAGGGTCGTTTTAGGATTACTATAGAGTTAGAATTTGGTTTAGGTTGGGCTTAGGGTAAGAATTACTGTTAGTGTTACGGTCAGTGTTAGCTTAAGTTAGGGTTAGGCTTAGGTGAAGCAGTTAGCTTTAAAATTATTGTTATTGTAAAATATAGGGTTAGGGTTAGAATTAAGGTTAGGATAAGCTTTTGTTTTAGGGTTAGGATCAGAGTTAGTGTTAGTGTTAGGGTTAGGTTTAGAATTATGGTTAGCATTAGCTTGATATTTAGGGTGAGAATCAGGATTCGGGTTAATGTTAGGGTTATGGTAAGGGTATCTTTAGACTTAAAATTAAATTTAGGGTTAGGTTTAGGATAAGGGGTTAAGGTTAGGGTTATTGTTAGATTAAAATTTAGGGTTAGTGTTAGTTTTAGGGTTAGAGTAGAATTAGGATTAGGATTTGCTTTAGTTTTAATGTTAGGATCAGCATTAGGGTTAAGGTTACAGTTCGGGTTAGGGTTAGGATTAGGGTTAGGTTTAGAATAAGACGTTAGTGTTAGGGTTAGATTAGAGTTAGGATTAGGGTTAGGATTAGGGTTTAGTGTTAAGGTTAAGGTTAAGGTTAGGTTAGAGTTAGGGTTTCTGGTAGGTTTCGGGATAGTTTTAGTTTTGTAGTAGCTTTATGGTTACAGTTAGGGGTAGTGTTAGGTTTAGGTTAGGGTTATGCTTATGGATGGGGTTAGTGTTAAAGTTAGAGTTAAAGTTAAGGTTAGGGTCAATGTTATTTTTAGTGTAAAATTTAAAGTTTGAGTTAGAATTGGGTTAGGATTAGCTTTAGTTTTATGATTAGGTCAGGGATAGGGTTAGCATTAGGATTATGGTTAGGATTAGTGTTAGATTTAGTTTTAGAGTTATAGTTAGGGTTAGGGTTAGGTTAAGAAGTGAAGGTTAAGTTATTTTAGTATTTAAGTTATATTTAGGGTTACAATTTGGGATATGGTTTATTTAGGGTATGGTTAAGATTAGGGTTAGGTTTAGTGTTAGAGTTAGGTTTAAGGTTATTGTTAGTGTAAATTTAGGGTTAGAGTTACTGTTAGGGTTAGTGTTACTGTTAGTGTTCAGGTTAGTTTTAGTTTACTGGTAGGTTTATGTTTAGGGTTAGGTTTAGGGTAAGGTTTACGTTTTAGTTAGTGTTAAGTTGGGCCTTAGGGTTGGGTTAACTTTAGTTTAGCATTAAGGTTAGGGTTAGGGTTAGGTTATCGTTAATGTTCGGGTTAGGATTATTATAGGGTTAGGTTTATGTTTAGGGTTAGGGTTAGGATTATATTAGGGTTAGTGTTAGAGTTAGGATTAATGTTAGGGTTAGGGTTAGGGTTTGGTTATGGTTAGTGTTACCGTTAGTGTTTTGGTTTGTTACGTTTAGGGGTCGGTTTATGTTTAGGTTTAGGATTAGGGTGATGTTTAGGTTTTGTTT
>NW_011889308.1:112949-116370 GCF_000151845.1 Pteropus vampyrus | reverse complement strand
AGGTTAGAGTTAGGATTAAGGTTAGAGTTAGGGATAGGTTTCGGGTCATGTTAGGGTTAGGGTTAGGGTTAGGGTTAGGGTTAGTTTTAGGTTTCGGGTTCCGTTATGTTTTGTGTTGGGTTCAGAAAGTGTTAGGTAAGGATTAGGTTTAGGGTTAATTTAGTTTTAGAGTTAAATTAGGGTTAATTTAAATTTAGGATAAGGTGTTAGAGTTAGGATTATTGTTAGTGTAAAATTTAGAGTTGGGGTTAGGATTATGGTTAGAGTCACGAGTTAATTTTGGTTTTCATGTTAGGGTTACAGTTAGGGTTAGCGTTATGTTTAGGGGTTAGTGTTAGGTTAGGTTTTGGGTTGGGGTTAGCATTAAGATTAGCGTTCTTCTTAGGTTTTGGGTTAGGTTTACAGTTAGTTTAAATGTTATTAGGATTAGGGTTAGGGTTTTGTTTTTAGTTAGGTTTAGTGTATAATGTTAGAATTAGTATTAGTGTTAGGGTTAGCATTTAGGTTAGTGTTAATTTAGGTTTAGCGTTAGGGTTAGGTAAGGTGTTAGGGTTAGGGTTATTGTTGATTTAGGGTTAGGGTTAGAATTAAAGTTAGCCTTTGATTTACATTTAGGGTTAGAATCGGTGTATTGTTATTGTTAGGGTTACAGTTAGAAATAGGGTTAGAATTAGCTTTAGTTTTAGGGTTAGGATGAGTGTTTGGGTTAATGTTATGGTTAAAAATAGGGTTAGGATTAGTTTTAGAGTGAAAGATAGGGTTAGGGTTAGGGTTAGGTTTAGGATAATGGGTTAGGGTTAGGTATATTATTAGTTTAAAATTTAGGGTTAGGGTTATTGTTAGGATTAGGATTAGAATTAGTGTTATGATTAGCTGTAGTTTTAGCGTTTGGATCATTGTTATAGTTAGGGTTAGGATTACAGTTAGGGTTTAGGGTTAGTGTTAGTGTTAAGGTTATGGTTAGGCTTAGGGTTAATATTAGGTTTAGGGTTAGTTTTAGAGTTAGTGTTAGATTTCGGTTTGGGTTAGGGTTAGGGTTAGGGTTAGGGGTATCATTACATTAAGGGTTAGGGTTAGGGTAAGGGGTACTCTTAGGATTATTTTTAGTTTAAAATTTAGGTTTAGGTTTTTTTAGGTTTAGGGTCAGAATTACCGTTTGGATTAGCTTGATTTTGGGGGTTAGGATCAGGAATAGGTTTAGGTTAGGATGAGGATTTAGGGTTAGTGTTAGTGTTAGGTTTAGGGTTAGGGTTAGGGTTAGGTCAGGGTTAGGTTTAGGGTAAGAAGTTATAGTTAGGACTAGCGTTAGTGTTAGCGTTGTGATTAGGGTTAGGTTTAGGGATAGGTTTAGGTTTAGTTTTAGATTTGTGTTTGGTTTAGGGTTACAATTACGGTTAGAGTTAGAGTAACAAGTTAGGCTTAGCATTAGCATTAGGTTTAGGGTTAAGGTTAAGTTTAGAAGGGTTAGGTTCAGGTTTAGGGTAATAAGTTACGGTTACATTTAGTGTTAGGGTTACGATTTGGTATAGGGTTAAGTTGAGGTTCATATCTAGTGTTTTGTTTAGGGTTAGTGTTAGTGTTGGTGTTAGGTAGAGATTTTGGTATAGGTTTGGGTTAAAGTTCGGGTTATTGTTAAGCTTACGGTAGGGGTTAGTTTTAAGGTTAGGGTTAGCGTTAGGTTTGGGTAAGGGATAGGATTAATGTTAACGTTAGCATTAGGGTTGGGGTAAGTGTAGATTTAGACTGATTATTTGGTTTAAGGTTAGGATTAGGGTTAGGGGTGGGTTATGGTTAGGTTTACGGTTAGCATTAGTGTTGGGTGTTAGGTTTACAGTTAGGTATATGTTTGGGTTAAAATTAGGGTTAGGGTTAGGATTAGGGTTAGGGTAAGGTGTTAGAGTTAGGATTAGTGTTAGGGTTAGGTTTAGAATTAGGTTTAGGATTAGGGTTAGCGATAGGGTTAGGTTTGGTTTAGGGTTATTTTTAGGTTAGGGTGAGGATGAGATTTAGAGTGTGTGTTTAGTTTAGGTTTAGAATTAGTGTTGTTTTTAGGTATAGGGTTATGTAAAGTGGTGGTGTTGGTTAGGGTTAATTTTAAGTTTAAATTTAGGGTTACGGTTTGATTTACTTTTAGGGCATGGTTAGGGTGAGGATTAGGTTCAGACTGTTTGGTTTAGTGTTAGGGTTAGTGTTGGGGTTAGGTATAGAATTAAATATTGGTTGGGTTAAAGTTCAGATCAGTGTTAAGGTTAAGATTAGGAACTAGGGTTAGAATTAGGTTATGGTTTTAGTTAGGGTTAGTGTTAGGATTAGGGATAGGGTTAGATTACAGGGTTAAGTTAAAGGTTATTGTTTGGATTACGGTTAGAATTAGGGTGAGTGTTAGAGTTAGGATTAGGTTTTGGTTAGTGTTAGGATTAGGATTAGGTTTAGGTATAGGATTAGTTTTAGGGTTAGGTTGTGGTTAGGCTTAAAGTTAGAGTTAGGGTTCAGTTTAGATTTTGGGTGATTGTGAGGTTTTGGTTTAGGTTAAAATTAGGCATAGGCTTAGTTTATGTTTAGAGTTAGTGTTAGGGTTTTGGGTTAATGTTACGGTTATATTTAGGGTTAGTGTTAGGTTTAGCGTTAGTTAGGATTAGTATAAGTTTAGGTTAAAGGTTAGAGTTAGATTAATATAAGGGTTAGGTTTAGGAGTTAGGATTAGGGTTAAGGTAGTGTTTTGTTAGGGTAAGGGTTAGGGTTTGAGTTAGGGTGTAGGTGAGGGTGAGTGTGAGGTTTAGACTGTTTTTTTGGTTTCAGGTGAGAGTTTGGGTTAGATGTAGGTATGGTTAGGGTTAGAGTTAAGGATAAGGTTAGGGTTAGATTAGGGTTATGGATACAGTTAAGGTTAGATTTGGGTTTAGGTTAGGGTTAGTGTTAGGATAAGGGTTAGGCTGGCTTTAGGGTTAGGGTCAATGTTATGGTTAGGTTAGACTTAGTGTTACGGTGAGTGTGAGGTTTAGAGTAAGTGTTTTGTTTAGGGTTCAGTTTAGTTTTGCATGTTAGGTTACCTTTAGGTTTGGTTTAAATATAGGGTTAGGGTTAGGATTTGGGTTACGGGTAGGGTTACGTTTGGGGATAGGTTTAAGGTTAAGGCTACGGTTACAATTATGGTTATGCCTAGGGTTAGTGTTAACTTTGGATAGGGTTATGTTTAAGATTAGCATTAGATTTAGGGTTAGGATTAGGTTAATGTGTTAGGATTACACTTAGTGTTAGGGTTATGATTATGGATAGAATTATAATTAGGTTTAGGGTTAGGGGTAGCTTTCAGTTCAGGGTAAGAGGTGAAGGTTAAAATTAGGTTAGGGTTATGAGTATGGTTTGAGATAGAGTTAGTGTCAAATTAGGTATAGAGTTAGGGAAAGGGTTAGGTCAGGGT
>NW_011889308.1:96890-112254 GCF_000151845.1 Pteropus vampyrus | reverse complement strand
TTTGAGTTAGGGTTAGGTTTAGTGTAAGAGGTTATGGTTAGGGTTATTCTTAGTGTAAAATTATGATTATAGAGTAAGGGTATGGGTTAGAATTAGGATTAGGATTAGCTTTAGTTTTAGGTTTAGGGTCATGGTTAGGATTAGAATTAGGGATAGAATTATCGTTAGAGTTCAAGTTATGTTTAATTTAGGGTTTTGGTTTATGGCTAGGGTTAGGGATAGGGTTAGGTTTAGGTTAGGGTTAGGGTTAGGGTTAGGGCTGTGGTTAGTGTTAGGGTAAAAGGTTAGGTTTACGATTATTGTTAGATTTAGGGGTTAGGGTTAGGATTATCGTTAGGATTCACGTTACATTTAGTTTAGAGGTAGGTTTATGGTTAGGGTTAGGATTAAGTTTAGGTTATGGTTACAGTTAGTGTTAGGGTTAGTGTTAGGGTAAGGATTAGCTTTACTTTTAGGGTTAGGGTTAGATTTAGGGTAAGGAGTTAAAGTTAGAGTTATTGTTCATGTAAAATTTAGGATTAGGGTTAGTGTAAGTGTTAGGGTTAGAATTACTGTTAAAATTACATTTAGTTTTAGGTTTAGGATCAGGGTTAAGGTTAGGTTTATTATAGGGTTAGGGTTAGGTCTAGGTTATGTTTAGGTTTAGGATTAGATTCAGGGTTAGTGTAAGAGTTAGATTTAGGATTAGTGTTAGGGTTAGGGTTAGGGCAAGAGGTTAGAATTAGGAATAGTGTTAGAGTTTGCGTTAGGGTTAGTGTTAAGTTAGTGTTAGGTTTAAGGTTAGGTTTAGGTTAGGGTTAGGGTTAAGGTTAGGTTAATGTTAGGGTTAGGGTTTGCATTAGGTTTAAGCTTTGAGTTAAAGTAAAGCCTAAGGGTTAGGGTTATTGTTAGTTTAAAATTTATGGTTAGGATTATTGTTAGGTTTAGAAGTAGGTTTAGTGTTAGGGTTAGGGTTAGTTTTAGAATTAAGTTTAGGATTAGCTTTAGTTTTAAGGTTATTATCAGGGTCGGTTAGTTTTAGTTTTAGGGTTAGAATTATGGTAATAGGTTAGGGTTAGGGTTATTTTTAGTGCAAAATTTAGGGTTAGGGTTAGAATTAGAGTCAGGATTAGATTTATATTTAGATTTGCTATCAGGGTTAGTGTTAGTGTTAGAATTAGGGTTAGGGTTGGATTTAGGGTAAGTGGTTAGGGTTATGATTATTGTTAGTTTATAATTTATGGTAAGGTTATTGTTAGGGTAAGCATGAAAATTTTAGTTAGAATTAGCTCTAGTTTTAGAGTAGGTTCACGGTTACGCTTAGGGTTACGGTTACGGTTAGACTTTAGTGTTAAGGATAGAGTTAGGTTTTGTTTAGCACTACGTTTATGGTTAGGGTTAGGGTTAGATTTAGGTTAGAGTTAGGATTAGGGTTACTGTTAGTGTTAGGTTTAGGTTTAACTTTAGGTTTAGGGTTACGGTTAGGATAAGGTTTTAGGGATAGCATTATTGTTAGTGTAAAATTTAGGGTTAGGTTTAGTGTTAAGGTTTGGTATAGAGTTAGGGTTTGGATTTGATTTAGTTTTAGGGTTAGGATCATGGTTAAGGTTAGGGTTATGGTTTAGGATTAGGGTTAGCTTTAGGTTTAGTGTTAGAGTTACTGTGTTTGTAAGGTGGTATTTTTAGGGTTAGAATTAGGGTTATGGTTATGGTTAGGGTTAGACATTATGGTTAGTGTTAGGGTTAAGGTTAGCGTTAAGGTTAAGTTTAGAGTTAGGATTAGGGTTATGTTTATTTTTAGGGTTAGAGTTAGTGTTATGGTTAGTTTTAGAGTTAAAGTTCGGTTTACGTTTATATTTAGTGTTAGGGGTTACGTTCAGGATTATTGTTATTTTTAAATTTAGGGATAGTGTTATTTTTAGGGTTAGGGTTAGAATTAAGGTATGGATTAACTTTAGTTTTAACGTTAGGATCAAGGATAGAGTTAGTGTTAGTGTTAGTGTTATTTTTAGCGTTTAACGTTAGCAGTTCGGTTAGGATTAGGGATAGGGTTAGGTTTAGGTTAAGGTTCGGGTTAGGTTTATGATTAGGCTTAGGTTACGGTAAGAGGTTAGACACAGCATTAGTGTTAGGGTTAGTATTAGGTTTAGGGTTACGTATGGATAGATTTATGGTAAAGATTAGAGTTAGGGGTAAGTTTCGGTTAGGTTTAGTTGTAGGATTAAGGTTACTGTTAGGGTTAGTGTTATTATTAGGGTTAATTTCAGTGTAAAATTTAAGGTAATGGTTAGAAATAGGGTTACAATAAGTTTTAGTTTACGGTTAGAATAAAAATTAGGTTTAGTGGTAGGGTTAAGGTGAGAATTAGAGTTAGGATTAGCTGCAGTTTTGGAGTAAGGATCAGAGTTAGTGTTAATGTTAGTGTTAACATTAGGGTTAGAGTTAGTTTTAGTGTTAAAATTAGATTTAAGGTTAGTTTTAGGGTAAGTGTTTAGGTTGAGGGTTATTGTTAGATTAAAATTTGGTATTAGGTTTATTGTTAGGAATCACATAGAATTAAGGTTAGGATTAACTTTAGTTTTAAGGTTAGGATCAGGGTTAGGTTTAAGGTTAGCTTTAAGTTAGGGTTAGAGTTAGGGTTTGGATTAAGTTAGATTAGAGTTAGGGTTATGATTAGAGTTAGTTTTGGAGTTACATTTAGGGTTAGAGTTAGGTTTAGGTTAAGGGGTTAGGGTCAGGGTTATTGTCAGTTTAAATTTTGTTTAGGGTTAGTTAGCACTGTGGTTAGAATTAGGTTTAGAAATAACTTTGGTTTTAATATTAGGATCACAGTAAGGGTTAGGTGTAGGGGTAGGGGTAGGGGTAGGTGTAGGTTAGAATTAGGGTTACAGTTAGAGTTATGGTTAGCATTTGGTTTAGGGTTAGGGTTAAGGTATCAGTATAAGGTTAGGGTTATTGTTAGTGTATAATTTAGGTTTACGTCTTGAATTAAATTGAGTATTAGCTTTAATTTTAGTTTTAGTATCAGCATTATCGTTAGTATTAGGTTTAGGTTTAGAATTATGGCAACTTTTAAATTTAGTTTCAGAGTTAGATTCACGGTTAGGGTTAATATTAGGGTTAAGGTTAGGATTATGGTTAGTTTTAGAGTTAAAATTAGGATTAGGGATAGGTTTATTGTTAATTTAAAATTAAGGTAAGGGTCATTGTTAGGGTAAGGTTAGAATTTGGTTTAGTATTAGCATCAGTTTTAGGGTTAGGATCAGGGTTATGGTTAGAGTTAAGTTTAGGGTAAGAGGTTAGAGTTAGGATTAGTGTTAGAGTTAGACATAGGTTTAGGGTTAGGGTTAGGATTAGGTTTAGGTTAGAATTAGAGTTAGCGTTAGGTTTAGGGTTACATTTAGAGTTCCTTTTAGAGTTAATTTAGACTTAGTGTTAGGTTCAGGGTAAGGGATTAGGGTTAGGGTTTGGATTAGCGTTATGTTTAGGGTTAGTATTAGAGTTATCGTTAGGGTTAGGGTTTTGGTTAGGGTTAGGGTCCGTGGTTAGGGTTAGGGTTAGGGTTATATTTAAGGTTAGGATTAGAGTTATCTTTAGCATTAGATTTATGATTAGGGTTAATTTTAGGTTTAGGTTAGAATTAGGTTTAGGATTAGATTTAATTTGGAGATTAGGATGAAGTTTAGAGTTTATGTTAGGTTTAGGGTAAGGTTTTAGTGTTAAGGTTATTGTTAGTGTAAAAGTTAGGATTGGGGTTAGTGTGAGGGTTAGGAATAGAATTAGGATCAGGATTAGCTTTGGTTTTAGGGTTAGTGTCAGGGTAAATGTTAGGTTTAGGAATAGGATTACTGTTAGGGTTAGGGTTAGTGTTAGAGTTAGGGTTTGTTTCAGGGTTAGGTTTAGGGTTAGGTTAGCGTTAGGGTTAGGGTTACTGTTAGTGTTTGGGTTACTGTTAGCTTTAGATTTAGGGTTAGGGTTAGGATAAGTGTTTAGGATTTGAGTTATTGTTAGTGTCAAATTTAGTTTGAGGGTTAGTATTATGTTTAAAGATAGAATTAGTGTTTGGTTTAAGTTTAGTCTTAGGTTTAGGATCAGTGATAGGGTTAGTGTTAGGGTTTAGCTTTAGGATTATGGTTAGGTTTAGTGTTAGTGTTAAAATAAAGTGTTAGGGTAAGTGAATTAGGCTTAGGTTTAGGGTTAGGGGCTAGGGCGAGGGTGGGGTTAATATGAGAGTTAGAGTTAGGCTTGCTTAGATTAGTTTTAGAGTTAGGGTTCGTGTTAGGGTTAGTGTTAAGGTTAGGGTTAGGATTAGTGTTATGGTTAGCTTTAGCTTTAATGTTAGGGTTAGGATTAAGGATATATTTAGAACTAAAGTTAGGGTTAGTGTTAGTTATCATATAACGTTTCAGTTTTAGGTTTATAGTTAGTATAAATTTTAAGGTTATGTTAGTGTTAATGTTGGGGTTAGAATTTGGATTAGGATCAGTATTAGGGTTAGGTTAAAGGGTTATTGTTAGGGTTAGTTTTAGGTTTTGGGTAAGAGATTACGCTTATGGTTATTGTTTGTGTAAAATTAGGGTTAGGGTAGAATTAAAGTTAGTATTACCTTTAGTTTTAGGGTTAGGATCAGGGTTAGGTTTAATGTTCCAGTTAGGGTTAGGGTTAGGTTTACAGTAAGAGATTAGAATTTGGATTAGTTAAGTTTAGGATTAGGGTTAGGGTTAGGCTAGGGTAAGTGTTAGGATTAGGTTTAGCTTAGGTTTGGTTAGGGTTAGTTTTGGGTTTAAGGTTAGCATTAGGTTTAAAGTAAGGGTTAAGTTTAGGGTTAGTTTTAGGTTTAGGTTTAGTTACGGGATACAGTTTGGGTTAGAGTTATGGTTAGAGTTAGTGTTTAGGGTTAAGATTGCTCTTACAGTTATGATTAGGGTTAGGGTTAAGTTCGAGTAAGGGTTAGGGTAAGCAGTTAGTGTTATGGTTATTGTTTCTGTAAAACTTATGTTTAGGGTTAGGGTTATGATTATTGTAAGGGGTTATGTTTAGGGTTAGGGTTAGGGTTAGTGTTAGGGTTACGGTCAGCGTTAGGGTTAGGTTAGGATTAGTGTTAGTGTTTGGGTAAGCGATTAGGTTTATGGTATTTGTTCGTGTAAAATTAGGGTTAGGGTTAGAATTAAAGTTACTATTAGCTTTAGTTTTAAGATTAGGATCAGGGTTATGCTTAATGTTAGGTTTAGGGTTAGGTTTAGGATTAGTTTTAGAGTTAGAGTTAGAGTTAAGGCTAGGTTTCGGGTAAGGGGTTAGGGTCAGGGTTATTGTCAGTTTAAAATTTAGGGTTAGAGTTATTTTTAGGTTTAGGCTAAGAATTAGGGTTAGGATTAACTTTACCTTCAAGGTTAGAATCAGGATTAGATTAGGGTTAGGGTTAGGCTTTAAGATTAAGTTTAGGGTTAGGGTTAGGCTTAGGGTTAGTGTTTGGTTTAGTGTTAGGGTAAGAGGTTAGAGTTAGGATTAGAGTTATGGTTAAGGTTAGATTTAGCCTTAGGTTAGCGTTAGGGTTACCATTAGCGTTCGGGTTAGGTTTCGTTTAGCAGTAGGTTTATGGTTATGTTTAGGGTTAGGGTTATGTTTAGGTTAGGGTTAGTGTTAGTTTCAGATTTAGAGTTAGGGTTAGGGTTATGTTTAGTGTAAGAGGTTCAGGTTAGGTTTATTGTTAATTTTAAATTTAGAGTCCGGGTTTTTGTTTGGTTTAAGGTTATATTTAGAGTTAGGATTAACTTTATTTTATGGTGGATCAGGGTTAGTTTAGGGTTAGGGTTAGGGTTAGGTTTAGCATTATGGTTTGTGTCAATTTTAGAGTTAAATTTAGGATTTGGTTAGGATAAGAGGTTAGAGTTAAGATTAGTTTTAGAGTTAGGATTAGGATTAGGATTAGCTTAGGGTTAGTGTTAGGATTAAGGTTAGGTTAAGGTAAAGTTTAGGGTTAGGGTTAGGGTAAGAGTTTAGAGTTAGGATTAGTATTAAGTTTAGGGTTAGGGTTAAGTTACGGGTAGGTTTAGAGTTATGGTTAGGATTAGGGTCAGAGTTTAAGATTAGGGTTATTGTTAGTGTGAAATTTAGTGTTAGGTTTAGGATGAGTGTTAGGGTTAGGGTTAGGTTTATGCTTAGTGTTATGGTTATGGTTAGGTTTAGGATTAGGTTAGGATTAGGGTTAGGATTAGGGTTAGGGTATTGGGTAAGGATTAGGGTTAATCTTAGTGTAAAATTAAGGGTTAGGGTTGGAATTAGGTTTGAGATTAGTTTTATGGTTAGAATCTGGGTTAGAATTAGATTAGGGTTAGGAATAGGGTTAGGATTAATTTAGTGTTAGGGTAGCGATTAGGTTTAGGCTAAGGTCATGGATACGGTTAGGGTTAGTGTAAGAGTTTAGAGTTAGGATAAGTGTTATGGTTAGGGTTAGGGATAGGGTTAGGGTTAGGGTTAGGGTTAGTGTTAGGGTTCAGGTTAGGGGTAGAGTTCGGGTTAGAATTAGTTTTAGGATTAGCTTAGTTTTAGGTTTAGGTTAATTGTTAGGGTTAGGGTTAGGGATAGGATTACCATTAGGGTTCAACTAGTGTTTAGTTAGTGTTCTGTTTATGGTTAGGTTCAGGGTTAGTTTTAGGTTGAGGTTATGCTTTGGGGTAGGTTTAGGTTAAAGTTAGGGTTATGGTTAGAGTGAGGTTTTAGATTTGGGGGTAAGGTTAGGGTTAGGGTTAGAGTTTGGTTAGTTTTAGGGTTAGGGTTAGAGTTAGTGTTCGAGTTAGGATTAGCATTAACTTTAGGGTTAGGGTTAGAGCAAGGGGTTACACTTAGGCTTATTTTTAATTGAAAATTTATGATTAGAGTTATTGTTAGGGTTAGAGTTAGCATTATAATTAGGATTAGCTTTAGTTTTAGTGTTTATTTCAGAGTTAGTGGTAGGGATAGGGGTAGGGTTAGGGTCAGGTTTACAGTGAGAGATAGCGTTAGTGGAAGGGGTTAGGAATAAGGTTAGTGTTAGGGTGAGAGTTAGGGTTAGGTTTAACATTATGGTTTGGGTTAAGGATACAGTTATATTTAGGGAGATGGTTAAGGTAAGAGGTAAGAGTTAGGATTACTCTTAGGGTTAGTATTAGTTTACGGTTATGATTAGGGTTAAGGTTAGTTTATGGTAAGGGTTAGTGTTACATTTAGGTTAGGGTTAAGGTTATGGTTAGGGTTAGTGTTAAGATTAAGGTAAGCATTAGAGTTATGGTTAGGGTTAGTGTATGGGGTTAGTTTTAACATTATTCTTAGTGTAATATTAAGGGGTTTTGTTACAATTAAGTTTAGGATTAGCTTTAGATTAGGATTAGGTTCCTGATTATGGTTAGTGTTATTGTTATGTTTAAGGTTAGGGTTAAATTTATGGATAGAGTTAGGTTTAGAGTTAATTTTAGAGTTAAATTTGGCTTTGGGTTAGTTTTCGAGTCAGTGGTTACAGTTAGGGTTATTTTTTGTGTAAAATTTAGGGTTAGGTATAGGATTAGGCTTAGGCTTAGGTTTAGGTTTAGGTTGAGCGTTATGATTTGGTTTAGGTTACTGTTTTGTTTACAGTTAGGGTTAGTGTAACAGGTTAGATTTGGGAATAGTCTTAGGGTTACGATTATGGTTAGGATTAGTTTAGGGTTAGGGTTAGGGTTAGGTAAGGGTTAAGGTTAGGGTTAGTGTTAGGGTTCGGGTTAGTTTTAGAGTTAGGGTTAGAATTAGCTTTAGGATTAGCTTAGTTTTAGGTTTAGGTTAAGTGTTAGGGTTAATGTTAGGGTTAGGGATAGGATTACCGTTCGAGTTCAACTAGTGTTTAGTTTAGGGTTGGTTTATGGTTAGGGTCAGGGTTAGTTTTAGGTTGAGGTTTGGCTTTGGTGTAGGTTTAGGTTTGATGTTAGGGTTATGGTTAGGGTTAGGGTTTAGGTTTGGGGTTAGGGTTAGTGTTAGGGTTCGGTTTAGGGATAATGTTAGGGTTAGGATTACAGTTAGCGTTATGTTTAGGGTTAGTCTTAGGTTTAGGGATAACACTAGGTTTAGGGTTAGGGTTAGTGTAACAGGTTAAGTTTAGAGTTATTTTCAATTGAAAATTCAGCGTTAGGATTATTGTTAGCGTTAGAGTTAGAATTAAGGTTAAATTTAGGTATAGTTTTAGGGTTAGTTTAAGGATTAGTGGTAGTGTTAGGGTTAGGGTTATATTTTAGGGTTAGGGTCAGGGTTAGGGTGAGAGAATGTTTTAGTGGAAGGGGTTCGGATTAGGGTTAGTATTAGGGTTAAGTTTAGGGTTAAGGTAGGTTTACGGTAAGAGGTTAGAGTTAGGATTAGTGTTAGGGTTAGTGATAGTGTTAGGATTAGGTTAGGGTTAGGATTAAGTTTAGGATTAGGTTTAGGTTAGGGTTAAGTTTAGGGTTAGGGTTAGGGTAAGAGTTGAGAGTTGGGATTAGTGTTAGGGTTAGGGTTAGGGTTTCTGTTAGGATTAAGTTAGCATTAGCTTTAGGTTTAGGGTTAGCGTATGGGGTTAGGGTTAGTGTTAATCTTAGTGTAATTTTAAGGGTTAGGATTAGAATTAGCATTAGTTTTAGCTTTAGATTTAGGTTCAGGATCTGGTTTAAGGTTAGTGTTAGTGATACGTTAAGGTTTAGGTTAGGGTTAGGGTTAGCTTTATGTTTAGGGTTAGAATTAGTATTTAGGAATTGGGTTAGGGTTAGGGTTTGGATTAGGTTTAGGTTTTCGGTAGTGTTAGGGTTAGAGTGAGGGTAAGAGATTAGAATTAGGATTAGTGTTAGAGTTAGAGCTAGGATTAGAGTTAAATAGGGTAAGGGTTAGCGTTAGGATTAGGTTAGGGTTAGGATAGGGATAGGGTTACTGTTAGGGTTATGCTTCACATTATGTTTAGGGTTTGGGTTAGGGTAAGAGGGTAGAGTTAGGATTACTGTTAGGGTTCTGATTAGGGTTAGGATTAGTTTTGCGTTAGGGTTAGGGTTAGGTTAGCTTAGGTTTAAGTTTAGGTTTAGGATTAGGTTAAAAGTTAGGATTAGTGTTTGGTTTAGGGTTATGGTTAGGGTTATGTTTAGGTTAGGTTTAGGGTTAGGATTATGGTTAGGGTGACTCTTTGGGTTAAGGTTAGCGTTAGATTTAAGGTTAGGTTAGGGTATGGGGTTAGGTTTATGGTATTCTAAGCGTAAAATTTAGGGTTTGTTTTAGAATTAGGGTTAGGATTAGCTTAGATTTAGCGTTAGGATCTGGATTAGTGTTAGTGTTATGGTTATGTTTAAGGTTTGTGGTAGATTTAAAGTTAGGTTTAGGGTTAGAGTGAGTATTATAGTTAACAGAGGGTTAGGTTCAGGTTTAGCTTCGAGGATAAAGGTTAGGGTTATTGTTAGTGTAAAAGTTAGGGTTAGGGTTAGGGTTAGGTTTAGGTTTAGGTTTTAAGGTTTGGGTTAGTTTTAGGCATATGGTTAGGGTTAGAGACAGGGTTATGCTTAGGGTTAAATTTTAGGATTAGGGTTATTGTTAGTATTAGGTTTAGGATTATCATTACTGTTAGGATTAAGATTTGGCTTCGGCTCGTTGTAAGGGTCATGGTTAGGTTTAACTTTTAGGTTTAGGTTCCTGTTACTATCAGAGTTAAATTTAGGGTTAGATTTAGGGTTAGGTTTACATTAAGAGGTTTGAGTTAGGATTAGTTTCAAATTAGGATTAGGTTTATGATTAGTTTAGAGTTTGGGTTAGTGTAGGTTTAGGTTAGTATTAAGTTTAGGGTTAGGATAAGAGTTTATAAATAGGATTACTTTTAGGGTTAGGGTTATGATTAGGGTTAAGTAAAGGTTAGGGTACAGTTAGGTTTAGGATTAGGGTTAGGGTTACTGTTAGGGTTAAGGTTAGTACTAATTTTAGGCTAGGGTTTCTGTATGGGGTTAGAGTTTGTTATTCTTAGTGTAAAATTAAGGTTTAGGGTTAAAATTATGCTTAGGATTAGCTTTAGAATTAGGGTTAGGATCTAGGTTCGGGTTAGTGCTAAGGTTACTTTTAAGCTTAGGGTTAGATTTAGGGTCGGGGCAGGGTTAGGGTTAGTTTAGAGTTAAATTAGGTTAAGGTTAGGTTTAGCGTCCGGGGTTAAATTTAGGGTTATTGTTAGTGTAAAATTTAGCGTTATGTTTAGGATTAGGATTAATTTTAGTGTTATGTTTTCAGTCACGGTTATAATTATGTTGAGGGTTAGGTTTATTGTTTTTCTTAGTGTAAAATTTAGGGTTACGGTTAGGATTATGGTTAGGTTTAGTGTTTAGGGTTAGGGATGGTAGGTTTGAGGTTAGGGTTAGGGTTAGGGGTAGGTGTAGGGTTAGGTTTAGGTTTAGGTTTATCGTTAGAGTTTGGATTAGTGTTAGGGTTAGAGTTAGGGTTTGGATTAGGGTTAGAGTTAGGGTTAGGGTTAGGTTTATCGTTATGGTTTGTGTTAGGGTTACATTTAAGTTTTGGGTGAGGGTTAAGGTAACAGGCAAATGTTAGGATATACTTTTAGGGACAGGTTTTGGGATAGGATAGTTTGGGTTATGGTTAGTTTGTATTAGGGTTAGGCTTAGGGTTAGAGGTATCGTTAATGTAAAATACAGAGTTAGTAATATTGTTAGAGTTAGAGTTAGAATTAGGGTTAGAATTAGCTGTAGTTTCAGGGTTAGTTTCAGGGTTAGTGGTACAGTTAGGGTTAGGGTTATGATTAGGTTTAGGGTCATGGTTAGAGTGATAGGTAGTGTTAGGGGAATCGGTTAGGATTAGGGTTAGTGTTAGGATTAGGGTTATGATTAGTTTTGGTTAAGGGGTTACAGTTAAAATTAGAGCTATGTTTAGGGATAGGGTTAAGGTTAGGTTAGGGTTAGGCTAAGGTTAGAGTTAGGTTTAGGTTAGAGTTAGGGTTAGGTATTTGTTAAGATTAGATTTAGGATTAACATTAGGTTAGAGTAAGGGTCAGTGTTAGGATTAGTTTAGGGTTAGGGTTGGGGTTAGCATTATGCTTAGGGTTATGGTTAAGGTATGGGATTATATTTAAGATTATTCTTAGTGCAAAATTTAGGGTTATGGTTAGAGTTAGGGTTAGGATTAGCTTTAGGTTTAGGGTTTCGGTATGGGTTAGTGTTAGTTTTAGGGTTACGTTTAAAGATTGGGTTAGATTTATGGTTAGTTTTAAGGTTAATTTGAGTTTTAGAGTTAAATCAGGTTTAGGGTTTGGTTTAGGGTCATGGGTTAAGGTTAGAGTTATTGTTAGTCTAAAATTTAGGGTTACAGTTTGAGTTCGAGTTAGGTTTATGTTTTAGGGTTGAGGTTCGTTTTAGGCTTAGGGTTAGGGTTAGGAATAAGGTTAGGGGTAGGGTTAGCTTTAGCGTTATGTTTTGGGTTAGGGTCACAGTTATGTCTAGAGTGAGAGTTAGGGTAAGAGGTAAGAGTTAAGATTAGTGTTAGGGTTAGTGTTAGGATTAGGTTTAGGTTTAGATTTAGGGTTAGGATCTGGGTTAGGGTTAGTTTTAGTGTTATGTTTAAGGTTGGTGTTAGATTTAGGGCTGGGGTAGAGTTAGAGTTAGTTTTAGAGCTAAATTAGGCTTAGGGTTTGCTTCAGGGTTAGGTGTTAAGATTAGGATTATTCTTAGTGTATAATTTAAGGTTATGGTTAGGTTTAAGGTTTAGGATTAGGGATGGTGTTAGGGTAAAGGTTAGGGTTAGGGTTATTGTTAGGGTTAGGTTTAGCGTTATGATTTGGGTTAGGGTTACAATTATGTTTAGGGTTAGAGTTAGAGCAAGAGGTTAGAGTTAGGATTAGTATTAGGATTAGGAATAGGTTTAGGATTAGTTTAGATTTAGAGTTAGGGTTAGGTTTGACTTAGGGTTAGGGTTAGGGTAAGAGTTTAGTGTTAGGATTAGTTTAAGGTTAGGGTTAGGGTTAGGGTTTAGGTTATCTTTAGAGTCAGGGGTTAATATAAGGGTTATTGTTAGTGTAAAATTTAGGGTTATGGTTAGATTTATGGTTAGAGGCTAGAGTGAGGATTAGTGTTCGGATTAGGAATAGGGTTAGGATTAGTTTAGGTTTAGTTTTAGGGTTAGGTTTAGTTTAGGATTAAGGTTAGGTTTAGGGCTAGGGTAAGAGTTTAGTGTTATGATTAGTTTACGGTTCTGGTTAGGGTTTGCTTTAGGGTTCGGGTTAGGGTTAGTGTTACTGTTAGGTTTAAGATTAGCATTAGGTTTAGGTTAGGGTTAGGTAATGGGGTTAGATTTCCAGTTATTCTTAGTGTAAAATTTAGGGTTAGGGTTAGAATTAGGGTTAGGATTAACTTTAGATTTAGGGTTATTACCTGGGTTAGAGTTAGTGTTAGGGATACATTTAAGTTTTGGTTTAGATAGGGTTAGGGTTAGGGTTAGGGTTAGAGTTAGGGTTAGGTATGGTTAGTTTTATGTTAGGGTTAGAGTTATGGTTAGGGTTAGGGTTATGGTTAGGCTTATCTTTAGGTTTTGGTTAGGGTGATGATAAGGAGTTAAGGATAGTATTATTCTTAGTGTAAAATTTAGGGTTAGGTTTAGAATTAGCTTTAATTTTAGTGTTAGGATCAGGGTTAGGTTTAGTGTTAGAGTTAAGGTTAGGATGAGGTTTATGAATAGGGTTAAGGTTAGATTTAGATTTAGAGTAAAAGTTATGCTTAGGGTTAGGGTTAGTGGAAGTGGTCAGGTTTAGGTTTATTGTTAGTGTAAAATTTACAGTTATAGTAGTCCTTGTGTTCGGGTTAGATTTGGTTTTAGGATTAGATTTAGTTTTATTGTTAGGATCAGTGTTCGGGTTAATATTATGGTTAGGGTTAGAGTTAGGGTTAGTTTTAGAGTTAAAGTTCGGGTTATGGTTAGATTAAGCGTAAGGGGTTAACTGAGGGTTATTGTTAGTTTAAAATTTTAGGTTAGGTTATTGTTAGGGTTAGGGTTAGAATTAGGGTTAGGATTAATTTTAGTTTTAAGGTTAGGATCAGTGATAGGTAATGGTTTAGCATTAGTGCTATGGTTAGACTTTAAAGGTAGTGGTTCAGTTAGGGTTATGGGTAGAATTAGTTTTAGTCTAGGGTTCGTGTTAGGGTTAGGTTTGGCGTTATTGTTAGGTTAAAATATCATTAGTTTTAGGATTAGTGTTAGGTTTAGGATTAGGGTTAGAGTTAAGTTAGGGATATGGTTTAGGGTTAGATTTTTTGTTAGGATTAGGGTTAGTTTCCGGGTTAGGTATGGGTTTACGTTTAGGTTTAGAGTTAGGATTAGGGTTAGTGTTAAGGTTATGGTTAGAATTATGGTTAGGAATAGGTTTAGGTATGGTAAGTTCTAAATTTATGGTTAGGGTTATCGATATGGTAAGGGTTAGAATTAGGAGTAGAGTAAGAATTTAGAGTTAGTTTTAGTGTTATGTTAGGGTTAGGGTTAGTTTTAAGTTAGGGTTATGGTTAGGTTTAAGTTAGGATTGGAGTTGAGTTAGGGTTAGTGTTAGGGTTAGCTTTAGGTTTCGGGTTAGCATTAGGAAAAGAGGTTAAAGATGGGATCAGTGTTACGGTTAGGGTTAGGGTTAGGTTTAGGTTAGGGTAAAGGTTAGGGTTACGTTTAGGTTAAGGTTAGGGTTAGGGTTAGGGATAGTGTTAGAATCGGATCAGAGTTATTTTTAGAGCCTAAATTCAGATTAGGGTTAGGGTAAGGGTTTAGAGTTAGGGTTAGAGTTAATTTTAGAGTTAAATTTAGGATTAGGGTGAAATTTAGGTTAAGGTGTTAGAATTACGGTCACTGTTGTTTTAAAATTTAGGTTTGGGAATATTGTGTGGGTTAGGGTAAGAATTATGGTTAGGATTAGCTTTTTTTAGGGTTAGGATCAGGGTTAATGTTAGTGTTAGAATTAGGGTTAGTGTTAGATTTAGAATATGGGGTTAGGTTTAAGGTTAGTGTAAAACTGTAGAGTTACATTAGTGTTAGGGTTAGTGGTAGATTTAGTTTTAGAGTTAAAGTTAGGGTTAAGGTCAGGTTTAGGTTAGGGTTAGAGTTATGGTTAGGATTCGGGTTAGGTTTAGGTTAGGGTTACGGTAAGGGTTACAGTTAGCTTTATTTTAGGTGTAAAATTTAGCATTAGTATTAGTGTAAGTAATAGCGTTAGAATTAGGATTAGGATTAGCTTTTGTTTTAAATTTAGGGTCAGGTTTAGGGTTAGGGTTAGGGATAGGATTACCATTAAGTTTCAATTTAGATTTAGTTTAGGGATTGGTTTATGGTTAGGATTAGGTTTAGGGTTAGCATTAGTGTTTGAGTTAGGGTTAGGGTAAGGGATTAGGGTAATTTTTAAGGTTAGTTTTAAAGTTAGCGTTAGGGTTAGGGTTATAATTAAGTTTAGGGTTAGAGTAAGGTTAGGTTTAGGGTTAGGGTTAAGGTTAAGGTTAGATTTAGGAATAGGATTTGATTTAGTCTAAAAGGGTTAGGTTTAGGGTTAATTTTAGGGTATGGGGTAGGGTTAATGTTAGCGTTTATGGTTAGGGTTAGGGTTACGGTTAGGGTTCGAATTAGAGTTAGGATTAGGTTTAGTTTTTAGGTTAGGATCAGAGTTAGGGTTAATTTTAGTTTTAAAGTTAACGTTAGATTTAGAGTTAAAGTTAGAATTCTGGTTAGTACAGCAAGAGGTTACGGTAATATTTATTGTTAGTGTAAAATTTAGGGTTAGGCTTAGTGTTATGGTGAGGGTTAGAATTTGGGTTAGGATTACATTTAGTTTTGGGGTTAGGATCAGCATTAGTGTTATGGTTAGGGTAAGAGGTTAGATTTAGGATTTTTGTTAGGGTTAGGGTTAGAGTTAGACATAAGTATAGGGATAGGGTTAAAAGTATGATTAGGTTAGGATTAGGTTTCATTTTGTTTAGGTTTATGGTTAGGGTAAGAGGTTAGAGTTACAATTAATGTTAGGGTAAGGTTTAGGTTTAATTAGGGTTAGGTTTAGGTTAGGGTTAGATTTATGGTTAGGGTTAGGGTTAGCTTTAGGCTAGGGTTAGGGTTAGGTTTATGGTTAGGTTTAGGGTTAGGGAAGTGGTTAATTTTATGGTTAGGGGTAGGATTAGGGTTAGATTTAGGGTTAACGATAGGCTTAGGGGAAGAATTAGGGTTGGTTTACGTTAGTATGAAGGTTATGTTGAGTGTAAGAGGTTAGAGTTAGGATTAATGTTAGAATTAGGGATAGGGTTAGGCTTAAAGGTCAGGGTTACGGTTAGGGTTAGTGCTAGGGTGAGGGTTAGGGTTAGTGTTAGTGTTAGCTTTAGGTTTAGTGTTAGGGACAGGGTTAGGGTTAGTTTTAGCGTTAAAT
>NW_011889308.1:93147-96840 GCF_000151845.1 Pteropus vampyrus | reverse complement strand
CTTTAGATTTCGTTATATTGTAAAGGTTCAGGTATAGATTTATTTTTAGTGTAAAATTTAGTATTAGGTAGTGTTAAAGGTGAGGTTATAATTAGGGTCACGATCAGGATTAGGGTTAAGATAAGGGGTTAGTGTTAGGGTTAGGGTTAGGGTTAAGGTTATGGTTAGGAGTTAGGGTTAGGTTTAGTGTTAAGGGTAGGGTAAGTGGTTAGAATTAAGATTACTTTTAGGGTTAGGGATAGGTTTAGGTTTTTTTAAGTGTTAGGGTTTGGATTAGAAGTATGTTTATTGTTAGCGTCAGTGTTAGGATCAGGCTTAGATTTCAGTTTGGGGTTGTGTTTAAAATAAGGTTTAAGCTTAGGGTCATTGTTAGTGTAAAATGTAGGGTTAGCATTAGAATTAGGGTTAGGATTAGCTTTATTTTTAGTGTTAGGATCAGTGTAGGGTTAATGTTAGAATTAATGTTGGGGTTAGGTTTACATTTAGGGTTAGGGTAAGTTTAGTTTTACAGTAAAAGTTAGGCTTAGGATTAGGTTTAGGGTGAGGGGTCAAGTTTAGGTTTATTTTTAGTGTAAAATTTAGGTTTAGGGTTAATGTTCAGGGTAGAATTAGTGTTAGGATTAGCTTTAGTTTTAGTGTTAGGATCAGTATTAGGGTTAATGTTAGTTTTAGGGTTAGGCTTAGGGTATGTTTTAGAGTTAAAGTTAAGGTTAGTGTTAGGTTAAGTAAGGGGTATGGGTTAGGGTTAGTGTACGTGTAAAATTTTGAATTAGGGTTAGTGTTAGTGTTAGGTTTAGAATTAGGTTTAGGATTACCTTTAGATTTAGGGTTAGGATTAGTTGTAGGGTTAGGGTTAAGGTTAGATTTAGTCTTAGGGATAAGTTTGCATTAGGTTTAGGATTAGGGTTAAGGTAAAGGGTTAAGATTAGTTATATTGTTAGTGTATATTTTAAGATTATGGTTAGAATTAAAGTTAGGATTGGCTTTAATTTTAGGGTTAGGCTCAAGGTTGTGGTTTTTGTTTGGTTTAGGGTTAGAATCAAGGTTAGGAGTAGCTTTAATTTTGGGGTTAGATTCAGGGTTAGTGTTGATGTTAGGGTTCTGGTTAGGCTTATGTTTAGTTTTAGAGTTAAAGTTAGGGTTAGTGTTAGGTTTAAAGTAAGGTGTTAGGGTTAGGGTTATTTTTAATTTAAAATTTATTGTAAGGCTTATTGTTAGGGATAGAGTTAGAATTTGGGTTAGGATTAGCTTTAGTTTTAGGTTTAGTTTTAGGTTTAAGCCTGATCCTAAGGTTTACGGTTAGGTTTTAGTTTTAGGTTTAGGGTTAGGTTCAGTTTAGTGGTAGGATTATGGTTATGGTTTTTTTAAGGTTAGGTTTAGGTTCCTAGTTGGATTAGAGTTAGGGTTAGTGTGAGGGTTAGTGATAGAATTAGGGTTTGAAATAGATTTAGTTTTAGGGTTAGATTCATGGTTAAGGTTAGGGTTAAGGTTAGGGTTAGGGTTAGAATTAGATTTATGATTACCTTTAATTTTAAGGTTAGGATTAGGGTTAGGATTAGGTTTAGGGTTAGAGTTAGTATTAGGGTTAGGTTTTCATTAGTTTTAGAGTTAGAGTTCAGGTAATGGATTACGATTAGGTTTATTGTTAGTGTATAATTTAAGGTTATGGTTAGAATTAAAATGAGGCTTGGCTTTAGTTTTAGGGTTAGAATAAGGGTTATGCTTTGTTTTAGGGTTAGGATTAGAATTACGGTAGTAGTAGCTTTAATTTTGGGTTAGATTCACGGTTAAAGTTAATGTTAAGATTAAGGTAAGGCTTAGGGCTGGTTTTAGTGTTAAAGTTACGGTTAGAGTTAGGTTTAATGTGAGGGGTTATGGTAAGGGTTATTGTTAGTTTAAAATTTCTTGTAAGAGTTATTGTTAAAGTTAGAGTTAGAATTTGTGTTAGGATTAGCTTTAGTTTTAGGTTGAGGATCAGGGTTGTGGTTAGGGTTAGGTTTATGGTTAGGCTTTAATGTTAGGTTTAGGGTTATGTTCACTTTAGTGGTAGGGTCTTGGTTAGGGTTTGGTTAGAGTTAGGTTTAGTTTTGGGGTCAGGTTACGCTTAGGGTTAGTGTTAGAGACAGGGATAGTATTATCATTTAGATTAGATTTATTTTTAGGGTTAGATTCATTTTTAGGGTTAGGGTTCATTTTAGGCTTAGGGTTAGCTTTAGTTTTAGAGTTAAAGTTAGAGTTAGTGTTAGGTAGGGTAAGGGGTTATGGTTACATTTACTGTTCATGTAAAATTTAGGGTTAGGGTTAGTGTTAGGGTGAGGATTCGATTTAGGGTTAGGATTAGATTTAGTTTTACATTTAGGTTTAGGGTTAGGGTAAGGGTAACAGGTTAGATTTAAAATTAGTGTTAGTGTTAGTGTTAGTGTTAAAGATATGTATAGCGATAGGGTAAGGGTAGGTTTAGGTTAGGATTAGGTTTGGTTATGATTAGGATTATGGTTAGTGTAAAATGTTAGAGTTAAGATTAGTGTAGGTTTAGGATTAGAGTTAAATTAGTGTTGGGGATAGGGCAAGGTTTAGTTTAGAGTTTGGGTTAGGGTTAGGGTTAGTGTTAGGGTTAGGGTTAGCATTAGGTTTTGGGTTTTGGGTTAGGGTAATGCATTAGGGTTAATGTTATTATTAGTTTATAATTTAGGGTTAGGATTATTGTTAGAGTCAGGGTTAGAAGTAAGGTTACGATTAGCTTTACTTAGGGTTAGGAGCTGGGTTATGGTTAGGATTAGTGTTAGGGTTAGGGTTATGGTTAGTGTTAGGTTTAGGATTACGGCTAAGGTTATGGTTAGGCTTAAGTTAAGAAGTTAGGGTTAGCGATATGTTTAGATTTAGCTTAGGTTTAGGGTTACGTTTAGGTTAGGGTTAGCATAAAAGGATAGAGTTTGGATTAGAGTTAGAGTTGGGTTAGGTTTAGGGTTAGGTTAGTGTTAGGGTTGTCGCTAGGGTTCAATTTAGTTTAGTTTAGCAGTAGGTATATGTTAGGGTTAGGTTTAGATTTGGGTTAGGGTTAGAGTTAGGTTTAGAGTTAGGTTAGGGTTAGCTTTAGGTTTATGGTTAAGGTTAGTGTAAACGGTTAGGTTTATAGTTATTGTTAGTGTAAAATTTAGAGCTAGGCTTAGTGTTAAGGTTAGGGTTAAGATTTGGGTTAGAATTTGATTTAATTTTAGGCTTAGGATCAGGGTTATTGTTAGTCTTAGGCTTAAGGTTTAGGGTTCGTGTTAGGATTAGGGTTAGATTTAGTGTTAATGTTAATGTAAGAAGTTAGGGTTAGGGTTTAGTGTTAGAGTTAGGGTTAGCATTAGGTTCACAGTTAATGTTAGGTTAGGGTTAATTTTAATGTTAGGGCTAAGTTTAGGGTTAGTGTTAGGGTAGGATTCAGGTAAGAATTTGATTTAGGATTAGTGTTAGGGTTAGTGTTAGGGTTAGTGCTAGGCTTAGGATTAGGGTTAGGGTTAGGTTTTGGGTAAGAGGTGATTTAGGATTAGTGTTAGTGTTAGGGTTAGGGTTAGAGTTAGCTTTAGGTTAGGGTTGCTGTTAGGGTTAGTGTTATTGTTAGGGTTAGAGTTAGCATTAGGTTTAAATTCAGGGTTAGGATAAGTGGTTACGTTTAGGGTTATTGTTAGTGTAAAATTTAGGATTAGG
>NW_011889308.1:84989-87582 GCF_000151845.1 Pteropus vampyrus | reverse complement strand
TTAGTGTTAGAGTTAGGGTTATGTTTAGGTTAGGTTTAGTGTTACGGTTAAGGTTAATGTTATCATTAGGGTTATTGTAAGGTTAATTTCAGTGTGAAATTTAAGGTAATGGTTAGAAATAGGGTTACAATAAGTTTTAGTTATAAGGTTAGGTTCAGGGTTACGGTTAGTTTTAGGGTTAGGGTGAGAATTTGGGTTAGGATTAGCTTCAGTGTTTTGGTTAGTATCAAAGGTAGGGTTAATGTTAGCATTAGGGTTACAGTTAGAGTTAGTTTTAGTGTTAAAGTTAGGGTTAGGTTTTTTTAAGTGTAAGAGCTTAGGGTTCAGTTTATTGTTAAATTAAAATTTAATATTAGGGTTATTATTTGGGTTAGATAGGGTTAGGATTAACTTTAGTTTTAAGGTTAGGATCATGGTTAGGCTTAGGGTTAGCTTTAAGTTAGGGTTAGGGTTAGAGTTTGGATTAGGTTAAGGTTAGAGTTACTGTTAGGGTCAGTGTTAGGGTTAGGGTTAGTGTTAGAGTTAGATTTACAGTTAAATTTAGGGTTAGGGTTAGGTTTAGGTTAAAGGGTTAGGGTCAGGGTTATTGTTAGTTTAAAATTTATGTTTAGGGTTTTTGTTAGCATTTGGGTTAGAATTAGGGTTAGAATTAACTTTAATTTTAATGTTAGAGGCACAGTGATGGTTAGGGTTAGGGTTAGGGTTAGGGTTTGAGGAAGGGTTACGGTTGGGTTTAGGATTAGGTTTAGTGTTAGTTTAAGGTTGAGGTTTAGGTTATGTTATCATTCGAGTTAGGATAAGGGTTAGGGTTAAAGTAAGAGGTTATAGTTAAGATTAGTGTTAGGGTTAGGGTTAGGGTCAGTTTTAGAGTAAAAATTATGGTTACGATGAGTTTTAGGGTAAGAGGTCAAGGTTAGGTTTATTTTTAGTGTAAAATTTAGTGTTAGTTTTGGTGTTCGTGTTTGGTTTAGAATTAGGGTTAGTATTAGCTTTAGTTTTAGTGTTAGGATCAGTATTAGGTTCAATGTTAGGGTTCGGATTATGATTAGGGCATGTTTTGGGGTTAAAGTCATAGTTAGTGTATGTTAGTGTAAGTGGTTAAGGTTAGATTTAGTGTATGTGTAAAATTCGGGTTAGGGTTAGTGTTAGGGTTAGCGTTAGAATTAGGTTTAGGATTACCATTGCTTTTAAGGATAGGATTAGGGGTAGGGTTAAGGTTAGGTTTAGGGTATGTTAAGGTTTTCCTTATGGTTAAGATTAGGTTTAGTTTAGGGGTAGGTTTAGGGATAGGCTTACGGTAAGGGGTTATGGTTAGGTTTATTTTTGTACAAAATTTAATGTTTGGGTTAGAATTAGGTTTAGGTTTAGCTTTAGTTTTGTGGTAGGATCAGAGTTAGGTTTAGTGTTAGGGTTAGAGTTACCTTTAATGCAAGAGGTTAGAGTTAGAATTAGAGTTATGTTTCTAGTTAGGATTGGGGTTAAGTTTGGAGTGGGGTTACCGTTAGGGTTTGCGTAATTATTAATTTACGTTTCGGTATATATTTAGGGTTAGGGTTAAGGTTACTATTTCGGTTTGGGTTAGCCCTAGTTAACGTTAGTGTTAGGGTAAGGTTTTAGGATTAGGATTATTGTTAGTGTAAAATTTATGATTAGGGTTAGAATTAGGGTTAGTATTAGATTTAGTTTTATGGTTAAGATTAGGGTTAGTGTTAGGGTTAGATTTAGCTTTAGATTTAGGGTTCGGTTTAGGGTTAGGTTTTCTGTTAGGTATAGCCTTAGGGTTAAGTTTAGGGTAAGAGATTAGTGTTAGTATTAACATTAGGTTTAGGGTTATGGTTATTTAGGCTTAGAGTTAGGTTTAGGGTTAGAGTTAGCATTAGTTTTAGGAATAACTTTAGTTTTAGAGTTACGGTTAGGGTAAGGTGTTAGTCTTAGGGTTATAGTTTAAAAATTATGATTAAGTTTAGAATTAGGTTTATGGTTAGCTTTACTTTTAGGGTTAGGATCAGGGTTAGCGTCAGTGTTAGAGTTAGACTTACGCATAGGGTGTCGAATTAGGGGTATTATTATGGTTAGTGTTAGGGTAGTGTTAAGGTTAGGATTAGGTTAGGCTTAGGGTCACCGTTATGTTGGTGTAAGATTTATTTTAGGGGTAGGTTTATGGTTAGGGTTAGGTTTACGGTTAGGTTTAGGTTAAGGTTAGAGTTTGGGTTAGGTTTAGGCTTAGCTTTAAAATTAGTGTTCGGTTTATGGTAATGGTAGATTTAGTGTTAGGCTTAGCTTTAAGTTTAAGGTTAGGGTGATGATAAGGTTGTAGTTTTATAGTATTTTTATTGTAATATTTAGGGTTAGAGTTAGTGTTAGGATTAAGGATAGAATTAGGGTTTGGATTAGATTTAATTTTCTGGTTAGGACAGGTTTAGGTTATGCTTAGGGTTCAGGGTTATGGTTAGTTTTATGGATAGAGTTACTTTTAAGGTAAGGGGTTAGGTTTAGGTGTAGAATTAGGGCTATGGTTAGGGTTAGGGTAGGGGTTAGGTTTAGGGTTAGGTTAGGGTTAGAATTAGCATTATGTTTAGGTTTTAAGGTTAGC
>NW_011889308.1:82837-84904 GCF_000151845.1 Pteropus vampyrus | reverse complement strand
GGTAGACATAACATTAGTGTTAGGGTTAGTCTTATGATTACGGTTAGGTTCTGGGTAGATTCATGGAAAGCATTAGGGTTAGAGTTAGAGTTAGGTTAAGGTTAGGGTTATTGTTAGGGTTATTGTCAGTGTAAAATTTAAGGTAATGGTTAGAAATAGTGTTATGATACGCTTTAGTATTAGGATTAGGTTCAGGGTTAGGGTTAGTGTTAGGGTTGGGGTAAGAATTAGGGTTAGGATTAGCTTCAGTTTTAGGGTTAGGATCAGAGGTACTGTTAATGTTAGCATTAGGGTTAGGGTTAGAGTTACTTTTAGAGTTAAAGATAGGGTTAAGGTTGATTTTAGGGTAAGGGTTTAGGGTTAATGTTATTGTTAGAATAAAATTTAGTATCAGGGTTATTGTTATGCCTAGGGTAAGAATTATGATTAGGATTAACTTTAGTTTTAAGGTTAGAAACAAAGATAGGGTTAAGATTAGGGTTAGAGTTGGGGGTAGGCTTTGGGTTAGGCTTTAGGATTAGTGTTAGTGTTAATGTTAGGGTTAGTGTTAGGTTATGTTAGGGTTCAAGTTAGAGTAAGGGTTAGTGTTAGGGTAAGGGTTTAGTGGTAGATTTAGGGTTAGGCTTAGCTTTAGGTTTTGGGTTAGGGTGACGATAAGAGTGTAGTTTTATAGTATTTTTATTGTAATATTTAGGGTTAGAGTTAGTGTTAGGATTAGGGATAGAATTAGGGTTTGGATTAGATTTAATTTTATGGTTAGGACAGGTTTAAGGTTATGGTTAGGGTTCAGGGTTATGATTAGTTTTATGGATAGAATTACTTTTAAGATAATTGGTTAGGTTTAGGTGTAGAATTCGGGTTATGGTTAGGGTTAGGGTAGGGATTAGGTTTAGGGTTACGTTAGGTTTAGAATTAGGGTTATGTTTAGGTTTTAGGGTTAGGGTTAGGATTAGTTTTAGTGTTAGGGTTAGGGTCAGGGTTAGGTTAGGATTAAGTTAGGGTTAGGGTTAGGGTTTGGTTTAAGTTAGGGTTAGGCTTAAGGTTAGATTTAGTGTTAGGGTTAAGGTTAGCATTAGATTTAGTGTTAAGGTAAGGGATTAATTTTTGGGTTATTGTTAATGTATAATTTAGGCTTATGATTAGAATTAAAGTTAGGATAAGCTTTAGTTTTAGGGTTCGGTTCAGGGTTATGGTTATTGTTAGAATTAGTGTTAGAATTATGGTTAGGTTTAGTTTTATTTTTAGGGTTAGATTCAGGGTTAGGGTTAATGTTAGTTTTAAGGTTAAGATTAGGGTTAGTTTTAGATTAAAGTTGGGGTTAGTGTTAGGTTTAGCTTAAGGGGTTAGGGTTCGGTTACTGTTAGTTTCAAATTTATGGTAAGGATTACTGTTATGTTTAGAGTTAGAGTTTCAGTTAGGATTAGCTTTAGTTGTAGGGTAATGATCAGGGCTCTGATTAGGGATAGGGTTACGGTTAGACTTTTATGTTAAGGTTAGGGTTAGGTTGATTTTAGCAGGAGGTTTATAGTTAGGGTTTGAATTAGTGTTAGGTTTAGGGTTTGCAATAGGTTTAGGGTTTAGTTTACATTAAGGAGTTATGGTTAGGGTTATTTTTAGTGTAAAATTTAGGGTTAGGTTTAGAATTAGTGTTAGGATAAGCTTTAGCGTTAGGGTTAGGATCAGGGTTAGTCTTTTTTTTAATGTTAACTTTAGAACTATGATTAGCATTGCCTTTATTTTTAGGGTTCGGATCAAGGTTTGGGTTAATATTAGGGTTAGGTTTAGGGTTAGGGTTAGTTTTCGACTTAAACTTAGATTTAGTCTTAGGTTTAGTATAAGGGGTTAGGGTTAGATTTATTGTTTCTTTAAAATTTTGTGTTAAGGTTAGTTTTAGGGTTAGGCTTAGAATGATGATTAGTATTAACTTTAGTTTTAGTGTTAGGATCAGGGTTAGGTTTCGGGTTACAGATATGGTTAAAGATTAAGTTTAGTGTTAAGGTTAGGGTTAGAATAAGGTGTTAGGGTTAGAGGTATGGTCAGGGTTAGGGTAAGAAGTGACAGGATTAG
>NW_011889308.1:81228-82787 GCF_000151845.1 Pteropus vampyrus | reverse complement strand
TTATGGTAAGGGGTTAGATTTAGGATTAGCGTTAGTGTTAGCGTTAGTGTTAGAGTTGGTTAGGGTTAAATTTATCATTAGAATTAGGATTGGGATTAGGTTTATGGTTAGGGGTAGGATTAGTGTTAGGATTAGGGTTAACGATAGGCTTAGGGTTAGGGTTAGGGTCAGGTTCATGTTAGTATGAAGGTTAGAGTGAGGGTAAGAGTATAGAGTTAGTATTAGTGTTAGGTTTAGAGTTATGCTTAGGGTTGATTAGGTTTAGGGTTAGATTTAGCTTAGGGTTTGGGTTGTGGTTAGGGTCAGGTTTATGGTTAGAGTAAAATTTAGCATTTGATTCACAGTTAAGTTAGAGATTAGGGTTAGTGATAGGCTTCGTTTTAGGGTTAGGTTTGGGTTAAGGTTATGGTTATTGTTATGGTTATTGTTACTGCTAGGTTTAGCGTTATTATTAGGGTTAGGGTTAGGGTTATGTTTAGCAATAGGGTTAGGATAAGAGGTTAGAGTTAGGATTAGTATTAGGGTTATGGTTAGGGTTAGTTTAGCTTTAGGGTTCGGGTTAGTTTTGGTTAGGATTTCGGTTAGGCTAGTGTTAGTTTTAGGATTAATGTTAGGGTTAATATTAAGTTTAGGGTTAGAGTAAGAGGTTAGATTTAGGATTAGTGTTAGGGTAGGGATAGGGTTATGATTAGGTTAAGGTAAGTGTTAGGGCTAGGTTAGGTTACGATTAGGTTTATGGTTAGTGTTAGGATTAGTGTTAACATTAGGTTTAGTGTTAGGGTTAGAGTATGGGATTATGTTAGGGTTATTGTTAGTGTCACATTTAGAGTTAGTGTTAGAATGAGGTTTAGGATTAGCTTTAGTTTTAGAGTTACGGTCAAGATTAGGGTTAGCGTTAAGTTAGAGTTAATGTACGGTTAGAGTTAGGTTTAGGGTTAGGGTTATATTTATGATTATGGTTTGGTTTAGGGTTAAGATTATGGTGAATGATGGGGTTACGGTAAGAGGTTTTAGTTTGGATTAGTGATAGATTTAGGGTTAGGGTTAGGGAGAGTTTAGAATTAGGGTTAGGGTTAGGTTTAAGTTAAGGTTATGGTTATTGTTACGGTTAGGTTTAGGTTTTGGGTTAGCATAATAGGTTAGAGCTAGGATTAATTTTAGGGTTAGGGTTAGGGTTAGGGTAAGCTTAGGGTTAGATTTAGGATTACGGTTAGTGTTAGTGTTAGATTTATGGTTAAGGTTGAGTTAGGGTTAGGATTAGGGTTAAGGTTAGGGTTAGGGTTAGAATTAGGTTTAGGGTTAGGGTTAGTGTTGGGTGTTAGATTTATGATTAGCTATAGGCTTCATTTAAATTTAAGGTTAGGTTTAGGGTTAGGTTACGGGGTTATGGTATAGGTTAGTGTTAGGATTACGGTTAAAACTAAGTTAAGGGTTAGGGTTAGGATTCAGTTCGTGTTAGAATTAGAATTAGGGTTAGGGATAGGGTTAGCTTTAGGGATAGGTTATGGTTAGCATTTGGGTGACTGTGAAGTTTAGGTTAAAATTCAGACATAGGCTTA
>NW_011889308.1:78718-81178 GCF_000151845.1 Pteropus vampyrus | reverse complement strand
TAGGATTAATTTTAGGGTTAGGGTTAGGGTTAGGGTAAGCTTAGGGTTAGATTTAGGATTACGGTTAGTGTTAGTGTTAGATTTATGGTTAAGGTTGAGTTAGGGTTAGGATTAGGGTTAAGGTTAGGGTTAGGGTTAGAATTAGGTTTAGGGTTAGGGTTAGTGTTGGGTGTTAGATTTATGATTAGCTATAGGCTTCATTTAAATTTAAGGTTAGGTTTAGGGTTAGGTTACGGGGTTATGGTATAGGTTAGTGTTAGGATTACGGTTAAAACTAAGTTAAGGGTTAGGGTTAGGATTCAGTTCGTGTTAGAATTAGAATTAGGGTTAGGGATAGGGTTAGCTTTAGGGATAGGTTATGGTTAGCATTTGGGTGACTGTGAAGTTTAGGTTAAAATTCAGACATAGGCTTAGTTTAGTTTTAGGGTACGTTTTAGGGTTAGGGTTAGGGTCAGCTTTAAGGTTAAATTAGGGAT
Source organism: Pteropus vampyrus (assembly GCF_000151845.1). Classification (NCBI taxonomy): domain Eukaryota; kingdom Metazoa; phylum Chordata; class Mammalia; order Chiroptera; family Pteropodidae; genus Pteropus; species Pteropus vampyrus. Next base: position 80,702 of record NW_011889308.1, on the reverse strand, counting down.
AGTGTAGGGTTTGTTACAGTTAGAGTTTGGGGTTAGATTTATGATTACAATTAGGGTTATTGTTAGGTTTATGGTTAGATTTAGTTTAACATAAGTGTTAGGTTAGATTAATATTAGGGTTAGGTTTAGTAGTTAGGATTAGGATTAAGGTAGTGTTAGGTTAGGATAAGGATTAGGGTTAGAGTCAGAATGAGGGTTATGGTTTGGTTTAAGTTAGGATTAGTGTTGGTTAGGATTAGTGTTAAGGTTAGAGTAAGAGCTTAAATTTAAGATTACTGATAGGGTTAAGGTTAAGGTTAGGTTTAGGTTAGGGTTAAGGTTAGGGTTAAGCTTAGTATTAGGTTTATGATTAGAGTTAGGGGAAGAGATTAGATTTAGGAATAGTGTTAGGGTTTGCCTTAGGGTTAGGGTTAATTTGATGTTAGGTTTTGGGTTAGGTTTCATTTAGGGTTAGGGTTAACATTAGGTTTTAGGTTAAAGTTATCGTAAAGGCTTAGGGTTAGGGTTACTGTTAGTTTAAAATTTACTGTTAGGATTATTGTTAGTTTTAGGGTAGGGTTAGGGTTAAGGTTAGGGCTAAGATTAGAATTAGCTTTAGTTTTAGGCTTATTATCAGGGTTAAGGTTAGTGTTAGGCTTAGGTTTAGGTTTATGTTTAGTGTTAGGGTTAGATTTAGGTTTAGGTTTAGGGTTAACATTAGGTTTAAGGTTAAAGTTAGAGTAAAGTCTTAGGGTTAGGGTTATTGTTAGTTTAAAATATAGGGTTAGGATTATTTTTATGTATATTGTTAGGGATAGGGTTAGGGTTAGCATTAGCGTTAGGGTTATAATTATGGTTAGGATTAGCTTTAGTTTTAGTGTTATTATCAGTGTTCGGGTTAGTATTAGGGTTAGGGTTAGCAGTTTTACGGTTTGGTTTAGGTAACGGGATAGGTTTAGGGTAAGGTCTTTGAGTTAGGATTAGTATTAGGGTTAATTACAACTTTAGGTGTAGGTTAGTGTTATGGTTAAGGTTAGGGTTAAGTTTTGGTTACGTTTAGGGTTAGGGTTAGTGTTAGGTTTAGATTTATCATTAGGTTTAGAGTTAGGGTTTGGTAAGGGGTTACGGTTATGTTTATTGTTAGCGTAAAATTTATTGTTAGGGTTAGAATTTTGTTTATGATGAGCTTTCGTTTTAGGCTTTGGATCAGCGTTATGTTTAGTATTAGTATCAGACTTAGGGTTAGGGCTGCGGTTAGGTTAGGGTTAGGGTTACCATGAGGGTACTATTCAGGTTTAGTTTAGGTGTATATTTAAGGTAAGTGTTTGGGTTAAGGTTAGGTTTAGGTTAGGTTGGGTTAGTGTCATTGTTAGTGTATAATTTTGGGTTAATGTTAGAATTGGGTTAGATTTAGCTTTAGTTTTAGTGTTAAGATCAGGCTTAGGGTTAGTCTTAGGTTTAGAGTTACTATTAGGGTTTTGGTTACCTTTAGTTTTAGAGTTAGGTTTAGGGTAATGTGTTAGGGTTAGGGTTATTGTTAGTGCAAAATTTATAATTAGGGTTAGAATTAGGGTTCGGATTAGCGTTAGTTTTAGGGTTAGGATCAGGTTTAGGGTCAGTGTTAGGGTTAGGGTGAAGTTTAGTTTTTCGGATTAGGATTAGGGTTAGTGTTAACGTTAGGGTTAGTGTTAGGGTTAGGATTAGGTTAGAGTTAGCAATACCATTAAATTTCGGGTAAGGTTTATTTTAGGGGTAGATTTATGGTTAGGGTTAGGATTAGGTTTAGGTTTAGGTTTAGGTTAGGGTTACGGTTAGGGTCAGGGTTAGGGTTAGGTTTAATGTTAGGTTTACGGTTAACTTTAAGTTTAGGGTTCAGTTTAGGGTAAGGGGTTAGGTTTAGGTTTATTGTTAATGTAAAATTTAGAGTTAGGGTTAGATTTAGGTTTAGGATTAGCTTTAGTTTTCATGTTAGAATCAGCGTTAAGGTTAGTGTTAGTGTTAGGGT
>NW_011889308.1:69328-78668 GCF_000151845.1 Pteropus vampyrus | reverse complement strand
GTTAGTGTTAGGGTTAGGGTTAGGATTAGGGAAAGAGTTTAGAATTAAGATTAGTGTTAGGGTTAGGGTTAGGATTTGGGTTAAATTAAGGTTGGGGTTAGGATTAGTATAAGCTTTAGTGTTAGGGTTAGAATCAAGGTTAGAGTTAGTGTTAGGGTTAAAGTTAGTACTAGGGTCAGTTTTAGAGTTAAAGTTATGGTTAGGGTTAGGTTTAGGGTAAGGGGTTATGATTATTGTTATTATTAGCGTAAAATTTAAGGTTAGTGTTAGTGTTAGGGTTATGGTTAGAATTTGGGTTATGTTTAGCTTTAGGTTTAGGGTTAGAATCAGGGTGACAGGTAGGGTTAGCCTTAGGGATAAGGTTTAGGGTTAGGGTTAACGTAAGGGATTAGCGTTAGCGATAGGATTAGGTTTTAGGGTTAGGTTTAGTGTTAAATACAGGGTTAAGGTAAGGGGTTAGGGTTAGGATTAGGGTTTGTATGAGGGTTTAGCGTTAGGGTTATGGTTAGGGTTAGTGTTAGTGATAGGGTTAGGGTTAGCTTTATGTTAGGCTTAGGGTTAGGTTTAGGGATTGGGTTAGGGTTAAGGATAGGGTTGGGGTTAGTGTTAAGGTTAGGGTTGGCTTTAGCTTTAGAGTTACGGTTTGCATTACGGTTAGGGTGAGTTTTAGGATTAGGCTTAGGTTTAGCGTATGAGGTTAGAGTTTGGATTAAATTTAGGGTTAGGGTTATGCTTAGGTTAGTGTTAGGGTTAGGTTGAGAGTTAGGGTCTGAGTTAGAGTCAGGTTAGGTTTACTTTTGGATTAGATTTATGGTTAGGTTTAGAGTTAGGGTTAGTTTTAGGTTAGAGTTAGTATTAGGATTGATGTTAGTGTTAGGGTTAACTTTAGGTTTAGGGTTAAAATTAGCATAAATGGTTAGATTTAGAGTTAGTGTTAGGGTTAGGGTTAGGGTTAGCATTAGCTTTAGTTTCAGGGTCAGGATCACTGATAGGGTTAAATTTAGGGTTTGGGTTAGGGTATAAGGTTATGGTGAGGTTAGGTTTAGGGTTTGGATGGGGTTAGAATAAGGAGTTAGAGTTAGGATCAGGTTTTGTTTAGCTCAGATTTCGGTTTATGGTTAGGTTTAGAGTTAGGGTTAGGTTCAGGTTATAGTTAGTTTTAGGGTTAGGGTTAGCGTTAGTGTTAGGTTTAGCTTTAGGTGTAGTGTTAGGTTTAGCGTATGAGATTAGATTTAGTGTTAGCGTTATGGTTAGGGTTAGGGTTTAAGGTTAGGGTTAGTTTAGGTTTAGGGTTCGGATAGGGTTAGTATATGTGGTTAAGGTTAGGGTTAGCATTTAAGGTTAGTGTTTAGGGGTAGGTTAGTGTTAGTTTTACCGTTAGAGTTAGGGTGAAGTCTAGGTTTTGGTTAGTGTTAACATTAGCCTTAGGGTTAGTGTTAGCTTAAATTTAGTGTCAGTGTTAGGATAAGTGGTTAGAGATAGGGTTATTGTTAGTATAAAATTTAGGGTTAGGGGTAGAATTAGGTTTAAAATTAGCTTTAGTTTTTCTGGTTAGGATAAGGTTTAGTGTTAGTGTTTCTGTTAGTGTTAGAATCAATCTTATGATTAACTTTTGTTTAAGGGTTAGATTCGGGATAGAGTTATGGTTAGGGTAAGTGTTTAGAGTTAGGATTTGTGTTAGGGTTATGGTTAGGTTTAAGTTTAAGTTAGGGATAGTTTTTCGTTGGGGTTCGCGTTAGGTTTAGTATAGGGTTAGGATTGGTTTAGGTAAGGTTAGGTTTAGGGTTATAGTTAGGGGTAGCATTAGCTTTAGATTTAGGGTTAGGGTTAGAGTAAGCACTTAGATTTAGAGTTATCGTTATGTAAAATTTAGGTTTAGGGTTAGAATTATGGTTAGGATAAGTTTTAGTGTTAAGGTTAGGATCATTGTAGGTTTAGTGTTATGGGTAGAATTAAAGTTAAGCATTGTTATGTTAGGTTTAGCACTTGGTTTAGGGTTAGAGTTAGGGTGAAAGGTAGAGTTGGGATTAGAATTGATGTTAGTGTTAAGTTTAAGGGTAGCGTTAGGTTTAGGGTTAAGGTTAGAGTACAGGGTTACCGTTAGGGTTATTGTTAGTGTAAAATTTAGAGTTAAAGTTAGAATTAGGGTTAAAATTAGCTATAATTTTATGGTTAGGATTAAGATTAGGGTTAAGTTCAGGGTTTAAGTTGGATTTAGTTTAGGGGTAGTTTTATGGTATTTTAGGTTTAGGGTTAGGTTTAGGTTAGGTTTAGGGTTGGGGTTAGGGTTAGTGTTAGTGTTAGGGTAAGAGGATATAGTTAAAATTAGTGTTATGTTAGAGTTAGGGTTAGGGTTAGAGTCAGTTTTAGAGTTAAATTAGGGTTACTTTTAGGGGTTACAGTTAGGGTTATTCTTAGGGTAAAATTTAGGGTTTGATAATGTTTAGTTTTAGGGGTTAGGATTAGGGTTAAGGTTAGGTTTAAGTTCAGGGTTCATCTTGGGTTAGGGTTAGGGTTAAATTTTAGCGATAGGATTAGGGTTAGTTTTAGGATTAGGGTAAAGGGTTAGGGTTATGGTATGGTCAGGGTTACCTGTAGGTTTCTGGTTAGGTTTAGTTTATCAGTAGCTTAATGGTTAGGGTTAGGTTTAGGGTTAGTGTTAGGGTTATGTTTATGTTAAGGTTAGGGTTAGAGTTAAAGTTAGGGTTTGTGTTAGTTTAGAGTTAGCTTTACTTTTATGGTTATAGTTAGGGTAATGGGTTAGAGTTAGAGTTATTGTTACTTTAAAATTCAGTGTTCGGGTTAGAATTAATGTTAGGATAAACTTTAGTTTTAGGTTTAGAATCAGGGTTATGGTTAGTGTTAGTTTTCGGGTTACAATTAGGGTTAGGATTAGCATTTAGTTTTAGGGTTAATATCAGGGTTAGGGTTAATGTTAGGGTAAGAGTTAGTGTTAGGGTAAGGGGTTAGGGTTAGTGTTATTGTTAGTGTAAAATTTAGAGTTAGGGTAAGAATTAAAGTTAGGATTACCTTTAGTTTTTGGTTTACGATAAGGGTTATGGTTAGTGTTAGAGATAGAGTTAGAATTAGGGTTAAGATTAGCATTAGTTTTAGTTTAATATCGGGGTTAGGGTTAATGTTAGGGTTAGGGTTAGTTTTAGAAGTAGGGTAAGGAGTTAGGTTTATTGTAAGTGTAAAATTTATGGTTAGGTTTAGTGTAAGGGATAAGCTTAGAATTAGTATTATGATTACCTTTAGTTTTAGGGTTAAGGCGAGGGTTAGGGTTAGGTTTCGAGACAGGATTACTGTTAGTGTTCAAGTTAGGTTTAGTTTAGTGGTAGGTTTATGGTTAGGATTAGTGTTAGTGTTAGGTTTATGTTTAGGGTTAGGGTAAGGATTATGTTTAGGGCGAGGAGTTAGGTTTAGGTTTAGTGTTACGGATAGGGTTAGGGTTGCAGTTAGGGTTTGGTTTATGTTTAGGGTTAAGGTTATGTTTAGAGTTAGGGTTAGGATATAGGTTAGAGTTACGATTAATGTTAGGGTTATGGTTAGTGTTATGATTAGGATTGTTTTAGGGGTTATAATTAGGTTTAGGGTTAAGGTTACGGTTAGGGTTAGGGTTAGGGTTAGATGTTAGAGTTTGGATGAGTGCTAAGTAAAGGTTATGTTTAGGGTTAGGTTAGTTTAGGGTTAGCTTTAGAGATAGGTTTAAGTTTAGTTTTAGGTTAGCGTTACTGTTAATGTTAGGTTTAGGGTTAGAGTAAGGAGTTAGGGTTAGCATTAGTGTTACGTTTAGGGTTAGTGTTAAATTTAGATTAGGGTTAGGTTTAGGGTTAGAGTAATAGGTTACATTTATGGTTATTGTTATGGTTAGGGTTAGGTACCTAACCCCATGCAACTGAGAAGGCAAACAGAAATACTGACAAACAGAAATTCTGTGAGCTGTAGAGAAACTGACTTGTATGAGGATAATTCTTCCTCTGTCAACAGAACAAAGCAAAACAAACTGCTCTAGCAGAGGTGACCAGTGGAGTTGGCTGCGAAGTGCGGGAGAATCCGTCCTTACCTTCCAAAGGCGTTTAAAAGAGAGACTATTTCCTGTCAAGTGAGCTGGAAGCCTTTCGATGGGCTGTTTTCTGGAAGCTTCTGGATTTCTTTTTCAGAGAATAATATCTTCAGGGCAGTTCCTAAACCCTGGGTCTAATGGAAATAGCGATAAACTTACAACTATATTCATATCATAACTACCATAAAGGCTTAAAGGGACAGTCACTGGGAGGAGAGGAACACACATGAACTCAACCTCACCACACGGCAAACTATGCAAACTACAGTTTCCACCTCCGCACGGACTGTGCACGTGATAAGTTTATGGTTTGAGTTAGGGTAAGGGTTAGATTAGGTATAGGGTTAGGGAAAGGGTTAGGTTATGGTTAAGATTTTGGTTTGGTTTAGGTAAAGCATTAATGTTAGGGGTGAGGTCACGGTTACGTATATAGTTGGGTTAAATTTAAGGTTAGCGTCAGGGTTAGAGTTAACTTTAGGTTTAGGGTTAAGGTTAGTGTTAATGTTAAGTTCAGGTTACGGTTAGGTTAAGGGTTAGTGTTAGTGTTAGGGTTAGGGTTAGGGTTAAGATTAGAGTTAGTTTTAGAGTAAAGTTTGGGTTAGTTTTATGCTTAGGGTAAGGGGTTCGGGTTAGGGTTATTGTTAGTGTAAAATTTAGCGTTAGGGTTAGGGTTATGGTTAGGGTAATAGGTTAGGTTTAAGGTTAGTGTTTGGGTTAGGGTTAGAGCTAGGGTTATAGATTAGCGTTAGTGTTAGGTTTAGGGTTAGGGTTAGAGTTAGGGTTAGAGTTATCTTTCAGGTTAAGTTTAGATTTAGGGTTAGGGTTAGCTTTAGTTTTCGTGTTAGAATCAAGGTTAGTGTTATTGTTAGTGTTACCATTAGAATTAAGGTTATTATTAGCTTTAGTTTTAAGGTTAGGCTCAGGGTTAGCGTAAGGAGTTAGTTTGAGAGATATTGTTAGTGTAAAATTTAGGGTTAGGGTTAGAATTAGGGTTTTGATAAGATTTAGTATTAGAGTTAGGATCAGGGTTATTGTTCGTGCTTTGGTTAGATTTAGAATTATGGTTAGCATTATCTTTACTTTTAGGAGTAGGATTAGGGTTCGGGTTAATGTTAGGGTTAGGGTTAGTGTTAGGGTTATGGTTAGAATTATAGTTAGTATTAGCTTTATTTTTCGGTTTAGGATCAGAGTTAGGTTTAGGGTTACGGTTAGGGTTAGGGTCAAGGTTAGGGTTATGGTTAGAGTAAGTTATTAGGGTTAGGGTTAGGGCTAGGATAAGAGGTTAGAGTTAGGATTAGTGTTAGGGTAGATTAGGGTTAGGGTTTTCATTAGGGTTCGGGTTAGTTTTAGTTTAGGGTCATGTTTAGGTTAAAGTTAGAGATTAGGGTTAGGTTTGTTGTTGGTGTAAAATTTTAGTTTTGGGTTAGAGTTAGGTTTAGGATTAGCTTTAGTTTCATAGTAGGATCAGATTTAGGGATAGTTTTATGGTTAGGGCTAGAATTAGGGTATGGTTTAGCTTTAGTTTTATGATTAGAATCAGGGTTAGGGTTAATGTTATGGTCATGGTTAAGGTTAGGGTTAGATTTGGATGTAAAGTTAGGGTTAGGGTTAGGTTTACAGAAAGGGATTAGGGTTAGGTTTAGGGTAAGAGTTATGGTGGGTTTAGGGTTAGGATTAGGGTTAGGGTCAGATTTAAGGCAAGAGGTTAGAGTTAGGATTAGTGTTATGGTAGATTAGGGTTAGGGTTTTCATTAGGGTTCGGGTTAGTTTTAGTTTAGGGTCATGTTTAGGTTAAAGTTAGAGATTAGGGTTAGGTTTGTTGTTGGTGTAAAATTTTAGTTTTGGGTTAGAGTTAGGTTTAGGATTAGCTTTAGTTTCATAGTAGGATCAGATTTAGGGATAGTTTTATGGTTAGGGCTAGAATTAGGGTATGGTTAGTGTTAGTGTTATGGTTAGTCTTCATTGTTACGGTTAGAGTTAGGGTTAGGGTTAGTGTTAGAGTAAGGGGTTAGCATCAGGGTTACAGTTTGAGTTAAGGTTAGGGTTAGGTTAGGGTAAGAGGTTAGGGTGAGGAATAGCGTTAGGTTTAGCTTTAGGTTAGTGTTATGCTTAGGGATAGGGTTAGTGTTAGGGTTAAGATTACCTACAGTTTAGGGTTAGAGTTAGGATAAGGGTTTCAGCATGAGAATTCATGCTATCCTTATGTAATATTTAGGGTTACAATTTGAATTAAGGTTAGGTTTAGCTTTAGTTTTAGGGTTAGGATCAGGTTAGGGTTAATGTTAGGGTTAAGGTTAGGGTTAGGGTTAGTTTTAGAGTTAAAATTAGGGTTAGGGTTAGGGTTAGCTTTAGGTTAGGATTAGGCTTAGGGTTAGAGTAAGTGTTACGGTTAGGGTTAGCATTAGGTTTATGGTTAGGTTTAAGATAAGGGTTTATGGGCAGGGTTATTCTTAGTGTATAATTAGGGTTAGGTTTAGAATTAAAGTTAGGATTACCTTTAGTTTTAGTGTAGGATTAGAGTTAGGGTTAGTGTTAGGGTTAGGGTTAGAATTAGTGTTAGGTTTACCTTTAGTTTTAAAGTTGGAATCACCGTTAGTTTTAATGTTCGTGTTAGGGTTAGGATTATGTTTAGTTTTAGATCTAAATTTATGGTTAGTGTTAGGTTTAGGGAAAGGGATTAGAGTTAGGGTAGGGCTTAGGTTTAGGATTAGGGTCATGGTAGGCTTAGGGTTAGGGTTTTGTTTAGGGTTAGAGTTACTCTAAGGCAAAAGTTTAGATTTAGGATTTGTGTTAGATTTTGCGTTAGGATTAAGTTAACTGAGGGGTGGGGTTACCATTAGTGTTTTCTTAAGATTTACTTTACAGTTAGGTATATGTTTAGGGTTAGGGTTAGGGTTAGATTTATGGTTAGGGTTAGTGTTAGGGTTAAGCTTAGCTTTAGTTTTAGGTTTAGTCTTAGGATAAGGGGTTAGGGTTAATATTATTGTTAGTTTAAAATTTAAGATTATGTTTAGAATTAGGGTTAGGATTAGTTTTAATTTTAATGTTAGGATCAGGGTTAGGGTTAGTGTTAGAGTTAAGGTTACAGTTAGGATTAGGGTTAGGTTTAGGGTGAACTTTAGTGTAAGTGTTCTGGTTTAGGTTAATTATTAGTGTAAAATTTAGGGTGTGTATTACTGTTAGTTTTGGTGTTAGAAGTAGGGTTAGGTTTAGCTTTAGTTTTAGGGTTAGAATCAGTGTTAGGGTTAATATTAGGGTAGTGTTAGGGGTAGGGTTAAGGGGTAGTGTTAGGTTAGTTGTGGGGTTACTGGTAGTGTTTGCATAAGGTTTATTTTGCATTAGGAATAAGTTTAGGGCTAGGGTTAGAGTTATGTTTAGTTTAGAGTTAGAGTTAGTGTTAGGGTTAGTTTTAGGGTTAGTCTTAGCTTTATGTTAGGGTATGGGTTAGGGTAGGAGTTAGGGTTAAGGTTAGGTGTTAGTGTTAGTGTTAGGGTAAGTGTTTATTAGTGATTAGTTATTACGGGTAGTGTTAGGGTGAGGATTAGTTTTAGAATTTAGGGTTAGGGATACTGCTATGGTAAGTGGTTAGTGTTAGTCTGAGGGTTAGTTTTAGGGTTAGGTTAAGAGTTTAGATTTAGATTTAGTGTTAGAGTTAGGGTTAGGGTTACGGTTATGTTAGGGTTAGGGTTATCCTTAGGGTTCTGGTTAGGATTAGTTTAGTGGTAGGTTTATTGATAGTTTTAGTGTCAGGGTTAGGTTTAGGTTTGCATTAGGGTTAGGGTTAGTGTTGAGGTAAGATTTAGATTTAGATTTAGTATTAGCTTATCTTTTAGGGTTAGGATCAGGGTTATGGTTAATGTTAGGCTTGGAGTTAGAGTGAGGGTTAGTTTTAGAGTTAAAATTAGGGTTAGGTTTAGGGTTAATGTTAATGTGAAATTTAGGGTTAAGGTTAGAATTGGGTTAAGATTAGTTCAGTTTCATGGTTAGGATAAGGTTTAGGGTTAGTGTTATGGTTAGGGTTAAGTTAGTGTTAGGGTTACTGTTAGGGTTCATATTAGGCTTCATTTAGGGGTAGGTTTATGGTTATGGTTCAGGTTACAGTAAGGGGTTACGGTCAGTGTTATTGTTAGTGTAAAATTTGGGTTAGGGTTAATATTAGGGTTAGGATTAGCTTAAATTTTAGGTTTAGAATTAGGCTTATGTTTAGGGTTAGGTTTAGGGGTTAGGGTTAGGGTTCAGATAAGGGGTTAGGGTTAGGATTAGGGTTAGGATTTGCGTTAGCTTAGGGTTAGGGTTACCATTAGGGTTCGCGTCAGGTTTACTTTAGGTTTAGGTTTTAGATTAGGGCGACGTTATAGTAAGGTTTAGATTAGGGTCAGTGTTAGGGTTACGGTTTGTGTTATGTTTAGTGTTATGTTTAGGTTTAGGATTAGGGTTAATGTAAGGGGTTAGGGTTACAGTTAGGGTTAGAGTTAGGGATAGGTTAGAGTTAGGGTTAGAGTTAGGGTTAGCTTTAGGTTTAGAGTTAGCTTTAGGTTTATGGTCAGGGTTAGCATATGGAGTTAGGGTTAGAGTTATTTTTACTGTAAAATTTAGTGTTAGGGTTAGAATTAAGGTTTTATAAGCTTTAGTATTAGGGTTAGGATCAGGGTTAGGGTTAATGTTAGTGTTAGGTTTAGAATTATGGTTAGTATTAATTTAATTTTAGAGTTAGGATGAGGGTTCGGGTTAACGTTAGGGTTAGGGTTAGGGTGAGGGTTAGTTTTATACCAAAAGTTTGATTTATGTTTACGTTTAGGGTATGGGATTAGGGTTAGGGATATTGTTAGATTAAAATTTAGACTTAGGGTTACCTTTAGGCTTAGAGTTAAAATTAGGCTTAGAATTAGCTTTAGTTTTAGCGATAGGATCAGGATTAGCGTTAGGGTTACAGTTAGGATTAGGGATTAAGTTTATGATTCAAGTTAGTGTTAATGTTAGGTTTAGAATAAGAGGGTAGTGTTAGGGTTTGGGTTAGAGTTAGGTTTAGGGTTACATTTAGGGTTTAGGGTTAGGGTTAGGGTTAGGTTGGTGTTAGGGTTACCTTTATGGTTTGGGATAGGTTTATTTTTGTGGTAGGTTTATGGTTATGGTTCAGGTTAGTGTTAGATTTAGGTTAGGGTTATGCTTATGAATAGGGTTAGTGTTATTGCTAGGGTTAGCTATACTTTAGGTTTAGGGTTTGGGTTAGCTGTTAGGGTAGTTGTTATTGTTACTGTAAAATTTAGGGTTAGC
>NW_011889308.1:68864-69278 GCF_000151845.1 Pteropus vampyrus | reverse complement strand
TTAGTGTTATTGCTAGGGTTAGCTATACTTTAGGTTTAGGGTTTGGGTTAGCTGTTAGGGTAGTTGTTATTGTTACTGTAAAATTTAGGGTTAGCGTTAGCATTAGCTTAAGGATTACCTTTATTTTAAGGGTTAGGATCCGTGTTAAGGTTAATGGTAGGGTTAAGGTGAGGGTTAGGGTTAGTTTTGGAGTTAAAGTTAGGGTTCGGATTAGGTTTAAGGAAAGGGGTTTGTGTTAGAGTTATCGTTAGTTTAAAATTTAGGGTTAGTTTTAGTGTTTGGGTTAGGGTTAACTTTAGGTTGAGACTTCGGTTTAGGCTAGTTTTAGATTTAGGGTTAGGGTTAGGGTTAGGTTATGCTTTGGGTTTCCTTAGTATTCGGGTTATGTTTAGTTCAGAAGTAGGTTTCTGTTGA
>NW_011889308.1:65188-68814 GCF_000151845.1 Pteropus vampyrus | reverse complement strand
TAGTTTTAGATTTAGGGTTAGGGTTAGGGTTAGGTTATGCTTTGGGTTTCCTTAGTATTCGGGTTATGTTTAGTTCAGAAGTAGGTTTCTGTTGAGGGTTAGAGATAGTGTTAGGTTTAGATTAGGGTTAAGGTTAAGGTTAGCGTTAGGGTTAGGGTAAGTGGTTAGGAATAGTGTTATTGTTAGAGTAATATTTAGAGTTATGGTTAGAATTAGGGTTAAGATTAGTTTTAGATTCGAGTTAGGATCAGGGTTAGAGTTAGGGTTAAGTTTAGGATTAAGGTTTAGAGGTAGTTTTAGGGTTAGGGTTAAAATATGGAGTTAAGGTAAGCGATAGGTTTAGGGTTAGAGTAAAGTTAGGTTTAGGGTTAGGGTTATTGTTAGTGTAAAATTTAGAGTTAGGGTTAGTACTAGGTTAATTTTATGATTAGGATCAGGGATAGGGTTAGCATTAGGATTTAGGTTAGTGTTAAGGTTAGGGTTAGGATTAGGTCAACAGTAAGAAATTAGGATTAGGGTTATTGTTATTGTACAATTTATGGTTACACTTACTGATATGGTTTGAGTTAAGGTAGGGTTAGATTTAAAGTTAGAGTTAGGGTTAGGTTTAGGGTTAGGGTAAGTGGTTAGATTTGGGATTAGTGTTAGGTTTAGGGTTAGGGTTAGGATTTAGTTGGAGTTACGGTTACCTTTAGGATTCTGTTCAGGTTTAGTTTAGGGTTAGGTTTATGGTTAGGGTTATGGTTAGGTTTATGTATGGGTAGGGTTAGAGTTTCGGTTAATGTTAAGATAGGGTTAACTTTAGGTTTACTGTTAGGGTTAGTGTAATGAGTTAGGATTAGAATTATTATTAGGGTAAAATTTATCATTAGGGCTAATATTAGGGTTAGGATTAGCTTTAGTTTTAGGGTTAGAATCATGGTTAGGGTTAGTGTTAGTGTTAGGTTTAGGATAAGCTTCAGTGTTAGGGTTAGTATTAGAGTTAGGTTTAAAATTTTTGTTAGCATTAGCTTTAGTTTTAGGGTTAGTATCAGGGTTCGGGTTATTGTTAGGGTTAGGTTTAGAGTTAGGGTTACTTTTAGACAAAATTAGATTTAGGGTAGGTTTATGATAAGGGGTAATTGTTAGGGTTATTGTTAGTTTAAAATTTAAGGTTAAGGTTAGTGTTAGTCTTAGGGTTAGAATAAGGTTTCGGATTAGCTTTAATTTTATGGTTAAGGTTAGGGTTAGGGATAGTTGTAGGTTATGCTTATGCTTAAGGATAGGGATAGTGTTAGGGTATGGCTACCTGTACTTTAGAATTAGGATTAGGGTAAGGGGTTAGGTTTAGTGCTATTGTTAGTGTAAAATTTAGGTTTAAGATTAGAATTAGGGTTAGCATTATCTTTAGTTTTAAGGTTATGATCAGGGTTATGGTTAATTTTAGGGTTAAGGTTAGAGTTAGGGTTAGTTTTAGAGTTAAAGGAAGGGTTAGGGTTTGTTTGAGGTAAGGGGTTTGTTTTAGGGTTAATGTCAGTGTAAAATTTAGGGTTATGTTTGCTGTTATGGTTAGGGTTAGAATTAGGGTTCTGATTAGCTTTACTTTTAGGGTTAGAATCAGGATTAGGTTAGAATTAGGGTTAAAGTTAGGATTAATAAGAAAGTTTCAGGTTAGGGTTAGGGTTAAGGTAGGTGTGAGTGTTAGAGTTAGGGTTAGTGTTAAGGTTAGGGTTAGAGTTAGATTAGGATTAGTGTTAGAGTTAGGGTTACCTTTAGGTTTAGGTTTAGGATAAGGAGGTAGAGTTATCATTAGTGTAAAATTTAGTGTTAGGGTTTAGAATTAGGTTTAGGATTACCTTTAGTTTTAGGGTTAGCATCAGGGTTAGTTTTTTGAGGGGGTTATGGATAGGATTAGGTTTAGTTTTAGGGTTAAATTGAAGGTTAGGTTTAGGTGTAGCATAAGAAGTTAGGGTTAGGATTTTGTTAGTGTAAAATTTAGCGTTAGAGTTAGAATTAGAGTTATGATTATCTTTCGTTTTAGGGTAGGATCAGATTTAGGGTTAGTGTTAGGGATAGGGTTAGAATTAGTGTTAGGATTAGGTTTAGTTTTAGTTTTAGAATCATAGTTAGGAATAGGGTAAGGGTTAGCGTTTAGGGTTAATATTAAATTTAGGATTAGGGTTAAAGTATGGGTTTAGTGTGAGAATTAGATTTAGGGTTAGGGTTTTGGTTAGGATTTAGGGTTAGGTTTAGGGTTTGGATCAGGGTTAAGGTTAGGGTTAGTGTTAGGTTTAGTTTTAGGGTTAGGGTTAGTGTTAGAGTTAGGCTTAGAGTTAGGGTTAGGGTTAGGGTTAGGATTAGTGTTAGGTATAGGGTTAAGGTTAAGTTTAGGGTAAGCAATTAGTGTTAGGATTAATGTTAGAGTTAGGGTTATGTTTAGGTTAGGCTTAGAGTTAGGTTTAGATTTAGGATTATAGTTAGAGTCAGGTTAGGTTTAGCTTAGAGTTAGGTTCATGTTTAGTGTTAGGGTTAGGGTTAGGTTTAGGTTAGAGTTAGTGTTAGAGTTAGGGTTATTGTTAGATTTAGGGTTAACTTTAGTTTTAGCTTTAGGATCAGGGTTAGAGTTACAGTTAGGGTTAGGTGAAGTTAGTGTTAGAGTTCCCGTTAGGGTTCGGGTTAGGTTTAGGTTAGGGTTATTCTTAGGGATAGCGTTAGTGTTAGGGTTAGGCTTAGCTATAGTTAAGGGTTAGGGTAGTGTGACGGGATAGGTTTAATGTTATTGTTAGTTTAATATTTAGGGTTACGGTTAGAATTAGGGTTAGGATTAGCTCTAGTTTTAGGTTTAGTATCAGGTTTAGAAATAATGTTAGGGTTACGGTTAGGGTTAGGGTTAGTTTTAGAGTTAAAATTAGGGTTAGGGTTAAGTTTAGGTTTCGAGGTAGGTTTAGGGTTATTGTTAGTGTGAAATTTAGTGTTAGTGTTAGGGTTAGGGTTAGGGTTTCTGTTAGAGTTCGGGTTTTTTTACCTTTAGTGTTTGGGGTATGTTCATATTTAGGGTTAGGGTTAGGTTTAGGTTATAGTTAGGGTTAACGTTAAGGTTTGGTTTAGGATTACTATGGGGTTAAGTTTATGGTTAGGGTTATGTTTAGGTTAGGGTTATGGTTAAGGTTATGGTTAGTGTTAGGTTTAGGGTTATCTTTAGGTTTAGGTTACGTTAGGGTTAGAGTTAGGTTTTGGGTAAGAGGTTAGAATTAAGATTAATTTAGGGTTAGGGTAACAATTTCGTTATTGTTAGCGTTACCGTTTGTGTTCTGGTTAGGTTTAGTTTGGGGGTAGGTTTATGTTTAGGGTTACATTTGGGGTACTTTTTAGGTTTTGATTAGTGTTAATGTTAGCCTTAGGGCTAGGGTTATCTTTCGGTTTAGCGTTAGGTAAGGGCAAGGGGTTAGAATTAAGGTTATTGTTAGCGTAAAGTTTTGGGTTAGGTTTGGAATTAGGGTTAGCATTAGCTATAGTTTTTTAGGTTAGGATCAGGGTTAGGGGTATTGTTCGTGTTAGGGTTAGTATTAGGCTTATGATTAGCTTTAGTTTAGGGTTAGTGTCAGAGTTAGGAATACGGTAAGAGTTTAGATATGGATTAGTGTTAG
>NW_011889308.1:58820-64104 GCF_000151845.1 Pteropus vampyrus | reverse complement strand
GTAATGTTAGGGTTAGGGCTATGTTTAGGGTTAGGGTTGGTTTTATAGTTAAAGTTATGATTAGGGGTAGGTTTAGGGCTAAAGTGTTAGAGTTAGGATTTGAACTATTGTTCAATTTAAACTATTGTTAGTTTAAAATTTAGAGTAATGTTTATTGTTAGGGTTAGCGTTAGAATTCGGTAGGATTAGCATTAGATTTAGGGTTAGGATCAGGGTTATGGTTAGGGTTAGGGTTACGGTTAGGCTTTAGTGTTAGGGTTATGGTTATGGTTAGATTTGGGGTAAGGGGCTAGTCTTAGGGTTAGAGTTATGGTTAGCGTTAGGGTTAGCTTTAAGTTTAGGTTTAGATTAAGTGTTAAGGTAAGGTTTAGTGTTAGGGTTAGGTTTAGTGTTAGGGTTAGGGTAAGGATTAGGGTAGGAGGATATTGTTAGGATTAATGTTAGGGTTAGGGTTATGGTTAGGTTAGGCTTAGAATTAAGTTTAGATTTAGAGTTAGAGTTAGGGTTAGCTTTAGTTTTATTATTAGTATCATGATTAGGGTTAGGGTTAGTGTTAGGGTTACCGTTAGGTTTTGGGTTAGTTTTAGGTTAGGGTTATGCTTGGGGATAGCGTTAGCGTTAGGGTTAGTGTTAGCTATAGTTTAGGCTAGAGTTTGAGTAATGGGTCAGGTTTAATGTTATTGTTAGTGTAAAATTTATGGTTAGGGTTAGAATTATGGTTAAAATTAGTTTTAATTTTAGGGTCAGAATTAGGGTTAGAAATAATGTTAGGGTTAAAGTTAGGGTTAGGGTTAGTTTTAGAGTTAAAATTAGGTTTAGGGTTAGTTTTAGATTAAGGGTTAGGGTAAGGGTTATTGTTAGTGTAAAATTTAAGGTTAGGGTTTGTGTTAGTTTTAAGGTTACTGTTAATTTCTGATTAGGATTAATTTAGGGGTTGGTTTATGTTTAGTGTTAGGGTTTGGATTAGGTTAACTTTATGGTTATGGTTAGGGTTCGGTTAGGATTAGTATAGGATTAGGTTTATGGTTAGGGTTAGGGTTAGAGTTAGGGTTATTGTTACGTTTAGGGTTAATTTTAGGTTTAGGGTTGGTTTTAGGGTTAGAGTTAGGTTTAGAGTAAGAGGTTAGAGTTCGGATTAATGTTAGAGTTAGGTTAGGTTTCGTAATGGTTAGGATTACCATTAGTGTTCGGGATAGGTTTAGTTTAGGGGTAGGTTTATGTTTATGGTTAGGGTTAGGGTACAGTTTACCTTTTGGTTAGTGTTAAGTTTAACCTTAGGCTTAGGGCGAGCTTTCGGTTTAGCATTAGGGTTAGGGCAAGGGGTTAGAATTAATGTCATTCTTAGTGTAAAATTTCAGGTTATGGTTGGAATTAGGGTTAGGATTAGCTTTAGATTTTCAGTTTAGCATCAGGGTTAGGGTTATATGTAGTGTTAGGGTTAGAATTAGGCTTATGATTAGCTTTAGTTTTAGGGTTAGGTTCAGGGTTAGACTTAGTGTTAGGGTAAGATTTTAGAGTTAGGATTAGTGTTAGGGTTCGGGTTAGGTTTAGTATAGGGTTAGATTTATGGTTAAGGTTAGAGTTAGGTTTAGGTTAGGGTTAGAGTTAGGGTTAGTGTTAGCGTTACAGTTAGATTTAGGTTGAGTTAGGGTTGGGGTAAGCAGTTAGCTTTACAGTTATTGTTATTGTAAAATTTAGGTTTAGGGTTAGATTTAGGGTTAGGATAAATCTTAGTGTTATGTTTAGGATCAGGGTTGGGGTTAATGTTAGGGTTATGTTTATAATTATGGTTAGCATTAGCCTGATTTTTAGGTTTAGGATCAAGGTTCGGGTTAATGTTAGGTTAATGTTAGATTTAGGGTATTTTTAGACTTAAAGTTAAATTTAGGGTTGGGTTTAGGATAAGGGGTTAGGTTTATGGGTATTGTTAGTTTAAATTTAAGGGTTAGGTTAGGTTAGGGTTAGCGTTACCATTAGGGTTCGGTTTAGTTTTAGTTTAAGGGTAGGTTTATTGTTACAGTTAGGGTAGAGTTAGTTTTAGGTTTGGTATAGGATAAGGATTATGGTTAAGCTTAGGGTTTGGGTTAGCTATAGGTTTAGGGTTAAGAATAGTGTTAGGGTTAGCTATAGGTTTAGAGTTTAGAATAGGATTAGATTTAGCTTTAGTTTTAGCGTTATGGTTAGTCTTTAGTGTTCGATTTAGGGTTATGGTTATGATTAGTGTAAGGGGCTAGGATTACGGTTAGAGTTAGTGTTAGGGTTAGTGTTAGTTTAGGATTAGGGAAAGAGGTTAGATTTAGGATTAGTGTTAGGGTTAGAGATAGGTTTAGGGTTAGGATTAGTTTTAGGTTAGGGTTAGAGTTAGGGTTAGCATTAGAAGTAGGGTTAGAGTTAAAGTTAGTTTTAGAGTTAATTTAGGTTTAGGGTTAAGTTCAGGGTAATGGATTAGGGTTATGATTATTCTTAGTGTAAAATTTAGGATTAGGGTTAGAATTGGGTTAGATTTAGCTTTAGTTTAAGGTTAATATCAGGGTTAGGGTTAGTGTTAGAGTTAGGGTTACTATTAGGGTTTGGGTAGCTTTAGTTTATTATTAGTGTTAGGGTAAGGTGTTAGAGTTAGGATTATTGTTAGTGTAAAATTTATGATTAGGGTTAAAACTTTGAGTAGGATTAGCTTTAGTTTTAGGGTTATGATCAGGTTTAGGGTCAGTGTTAGCATTAGGGTTACGGTTAGGTTTTAGGATTAGAGTTAGTGTTAGGGTTATTGTTATTGTAAAATTTAGCATTAGGGTTAGAATTAGGGTTAGGATAAGCTTTAGTGTTAGAGTTAAAATCTGTTTTAGGTTTAATGTTAGCGTTATGTTTAGAATTATGGTTAGCATTAGCTTTATTTTTAGTGTTAGGATCAGGGTTCGGGTTAATGTTAGGGTTAGAGTTAGGGTTAGTTTTAGACTTAAAGTTAGATTTAGGATTGGGTTTAGGATAAGGGGTTAGGGTTAGGGTTATTGTTTGTATAAAATTTAGGGTTAGGGTTAGTGTTTGGGTCAGAGTTAGCATTATGGTTAGTATTAGCTTTAGTTTTAGGATTAGGATCAGGGTAAGGTTTAGGGTTACGGTTAGGGTTAGGGATTAATTTTAAGCTTTGGTTAGGTTTAGGGTTAAGGTTAGAATAAGGGGTTAAGGTTAGGGTTAGGGTTAGTGTTAGGATGAGGGTTAGGGTAAGAGGTTAGACTTAGGATTAGTGTTATGGTTTGGGTTAGGGTTAGGGTAGGTTAGGGTTAGGATTATCCTTATGGTTCCGGTTTGGTTTCATTTAAAGTTAGGTTTAGGGTTAGTGTTAGGCTAAGGGTTTAGGGTTAGGTTTATTGTTAGAATAAAATTTAAGGTTAGGGCTAGAATTAAGGTTGGGATTAGCTTTAGTTTTAGGGCAGGTTCAGATTTAGGGTTAGAGTTAGTGTTAGGGTTATAAGTAGGTTTAGGCTTAGCTTTCGTTTTATGGGTAGAATTAGGGTTAGGGTTAATGATAGGATTAGGGTTATGGTAGGGTTATTTTTAGATTTAAAGTTATGGTTAGTGTTAGGTTTAGGGTAGGGGATTAGTGTTAGGGTTAGGGATCAGGTTAGTGTTAGTGTTAGGGTAGGCTTAGGTTTAGTGTTAGGGTTAGGGTTAGTGTTAGCTTTCAGGCAGGAGGTTATTGTTAGGATTAGTGTTAGGATTAGTGTTAGGATGAGGATTAGATAATTAGTAAGGTTCCCGTTAGTGTTTGTGTAAGGTTTACTTTAGAGTTACGTATATGTTTAAATTTAGGGTTAGGGTTAGGTGTAGGGTTAAGGTGAGAATAAGCGGTAAGGGTTAGTTTTATTGTTAGGGTGCAATTTAGGTTTAGGGTTAGAGTTAGTGCTAAGATTAGCTTTAGTTTTTGTGTTAAGATCACGGATAGGGTTAGTGTTGGTGTCAAGGTTACGATGAGGTTTAGGGTTAACGTTAATGTTAGATTTAGATTTAGTATAAAAGTTAGGGTTAGGGTTAATTTTAATGTAATTGGTCAGTTTTAAGTTTTTTGTTAGTGTAAAATTTAGGGATAGGGTTAGTGTTAGTGATCGATTTAGAATTAGGGTTAGGATTACCTTTAGTTTAGTGTTAGAATCAGTGTTCTGGTTAATGTTAGGGTTAGGGTTAGTTTTAGAGTTAATGTTAAGTTTTGGGTTAGGTTAGGGTAAGTGTTTAGGGTTAGGGTTATTGTAAGTGTAAAATGTGGGGTTAGGGTTAGTTTTCGGATTAGGGTTAAAATAAGTTTTCGGATCAAATTTAGTTTTAGGGTTAGGATTAGGGGTAGTGTTAGGGTTAGAGTTAGGGTTAGGGTTAGAGTTAGGTTTACCTATAGGTTTAGGGTTACATTTAGAGTTAGGATTAACTTTAGTTCTAGGGTTAGGAATAGGTTTATGGTTAGTGCTAGGGTTATGGTTTGAATTACGGTAAGGATTAGCTTTACTTTTAGGTTTTGGATCACGGTTAGGGTTACAGTTAAGGTTACGGTTAGAGTTTAGTGCTTGGTTTAGGTTAGTGGTAGGTAAGGGGTTAGAGTTATGGTTAGGGTTGGGTTTAGGGTTTAGGGTTTGGGTTAGCGTTGGAGTTAGATGTAAGTTTAGGGATAGGGTTAGTGATACTCTTAGGGTTAGAATTAGCTTTAGGTTTAGTGTTAGGGTTAATCTTAGGGTTAGTTTTACAGTGAAAGTTATATTTAGGATTAGATTTACGGTAACGTGTTAGGTTTTGGGTTATTGTTAGTGTAAAATTTAGAGTTAGGCTTAGTGTTAGTGTTAGGGTTAGAATTAGAGTTAGGCTTATCTTTATTAGGGTTAGGATCTTGGTTATCATTAGGGTTATGGTTAGGGTGAGGTTAAGAAGTTAGATTTAGGATTTGTGTTAGTGTTATGGTTAGGGTTATGGTTAGGGTTAGGGTTAGGGTTACGGTTAGGGTTAGCGTTACTGTTAGTGTAAAATTTATGGTTAGTGTAAGAATTGGGTTAGATTTAGTTTTAGTTTTATGGTTAAGATCAGGGTTAGTGTTAGCGTTAAGGTTAGGGTTGCTATTAGGTTTTGGGTTAGCTTTAGTTTTAGAGTTAGTGTTAGGATAAGGTGTTAGGCTTAGCCTTATAGTTAGTGTAAAATATATCATTAGGATTAGAATTAGGGTTACGATTAGCTTTAGTTTTTGAGTTAGGATAAGGGTTAGCATCAGTGTTAGGGTTAGGGTTACGGTTAGGTTTTAGGATTAGTGTTA
>NW_011889308.1:53026-58770 GCF_000151845.1 Pteropus vampyrus | reverse complement strand
TTAGGATTAGTGTTATGGTTTGGGTTAGGGTTAGGGTAGGTTAGGGTTAGGATTATCCTTATGGTTCCGGTTTGGTTTCATTTAAAGTTAGGTTTAGGGTTAGTGTTAGGCTAAGGGTTTAGGGTTAGGTTTATTGTTAGAATAAAATTTAAGGTTAGGGCTAGAATTAAGGTTGGGATTAGCTTTAGTTTTAGGGCAGGTTCAGATTTAGGGTTAGAGTTAGTGTTAGGGTTATAAGTAGGTTTAGGCTTAGCTTTCGTTTTATGGGTAGAATTAGGGTTAGGGTTAATGATAGGATTAGGGTTATGGTAGGGTTATTTTTAGATTTAAAGTTATGGTTAGTGTTAGGTTTAGGGTAGGGGATTAGTGTTAGGGTTAGGGATCAGGTTAGTGTTAGTGTTAGGGTAGGCTTAGGTTTAGTGTTAGGGTTAGGGTTAGTGTTAGCTTTCAGGCAGGAGGTTATTGTTAGGATTAGTGTTAGGATTAGTGTTAGGATGAGGATTAGATAATTAGTAAGGTTCCCGTTAGTGTTTGTGTAAGGTTTACTTTAGAGTTACGTATATGTTTAAATTTAGGGTTAGGGTTAGGTGTAGGGTTAAGGTGAGAATAAGCGGTAAGGGTTAGTTTTATTGTTAGGGTGCAATTTAGGTTTAGGGTTAGAGTTAGTGCTAAGATTAGCTTTAGTTTTTGTGTTAAGATCACGGATAGGGTTAGTGTTGGTGTCAAGGTTACGATGAGGTTTAGGGTTAACGTTAATGTTAGATTTAGATTTAGTATAAAAGTTAGGGTTAGGGTTAATTTTAATGTAATTGGTCAGTTTTAAGTTTTTTGTTAGTGTAAAATTTAGGGATAGGGTTAGTGTTAGTGATCGATTTAGAATTAGGGTTAGGATTACCTTTAGTTTAGTGTTAGAATCAGTGTTCTGGTTAATGTTAGGGTTAGGGTTAGTTTTAGAGTTAATGTTAAGTTTTGGGTTAGGTTAGGGTAAGTGTTTAGGGTTAGGGTTATTGTAAGTGTAAAATGTGGGGTTAGGGTTAGTTTTCGGATTAGGGTTAAAATAAGTTTTCGGATCAAATTTAGTTTTAGGGTTAGGATTAGGGGTAGTGTTAGGGTTAGAGTTAGGGTTAGGGTTAGAGTTAGGTTTACCTATAGGTTTAGGGTTACATTTAGAGTTAGGATTAACTTTAGTTCTAGGGTTAGGAATAGGTTTATGGTTAGTGCTAGGGTTATGGTTTGAATTACGGTAAGGATTAGCTTTACTTTTAGGTTTTGGATCACGGTTAGGGTTACAGTTAAGGTTACGGTTAGAGTTTAGTGCTTGGTTTAGGTTAGTGGTAGGTAAGGGGTTAGAGTTATGGTTAGGGTTGGGTTTAGGGTTTAGGGTTTGGGTTAGCGTTGGAGTTAGATGTAAGTTTAGGGATAGGGTTAGTGATACTCTTAGGGTTAGAATTAGCTTTAGGTTTAGTGTTAGGGTTAATCTTAGGGTTAGTTTTACAGTGAAAGTTATATTTAGGATTAGATTTACGGTAACGTGTTAGGTTTTGGGTTATTGTTAGTGTAAAATTTAGAGTTAGGCTTAGTGTTAGTGTTAGGGTTAGAATTAGAGTTAGGCTTATCTTTATTAGGGTTAGGATCTTGGTTATCATTAGGGTTATGGTTAGGGTGAGGTTAAGAAGTTAGATTTAGGATTTGTGTTAGTGTTATGGTTAGGGTTATGGTTAGGGTTAGGGTTAGGGTTACGGTTAGGGTTAGCGTTACTGTTAGTGTAAAATTTATGGTTAGTGTAAGAATTGGGTTAGATTTAGTTTTAGTTTTATGGTTAAGATCAGGGTTAGTGTTAGCGTTAAGGTTAGGGTTGCTATTAGGTTTTGGGTTAGCTTTAGTTTTAGAGTTAGTGTTAGGATAAGGTGTTAGGCTTAGCCTTATAGTTAGTGTAAAATATATCATTAGGATTAGAATTAGGGTTACGATTAGCTTTAGTTTTTGAGTTAGGATAAGGGTTAGCATCAGTGTTAGGGTTAGGGTTACGGTTAGGTTTTAGGATTAGTGTTACGATCATGTTTACCATTAGGGTAGTGTTAGGTTAGGATTAGGTTATAATTAGGTTTACCGTTAGGGTTCGGGTAAGATTTAATTTAGAGGTAGGTTTATGGTTAGGATTAGGATTACGGTTAAGTTTAGGTTAGCTTAGGGTTAGGGTTAGGATTACTATAGGGTTTTGGGTTAGCTTTAGTATTAGTGTTAGTGTTAGAGTAAGATGTTAGGGTTAGGATTACTGTTAGTGTAACATTTATGAATAGGGCTTGAATTATAATGAGGATTAGCTTTAGTTTTAGGGTTAGGATCAGAGTTATGGCCATTGTTAGCAGTAGGGTTACAGTTCGGGTTTAGGATTCGGGTAAGGGTTAGGGTTACCGTTAGGGTTTGGGCAAGGTTTTTGTTAGGCGTAGGTTTATGGTTAGGCTTAGGATTAGGGTTTGGTTTAGGTTAGGTTAGGGTTAAGATTAAGGTTAGTTTTAGTGTTAGGATTATGGTTAGCTTTATGTTTAGTGTTCGGTTTTAGGTAAGAGGTTAGGGTTAGGGTTATTGTTAGTGTAAAATTTAGAGTTATGTTGGATTTAGGCTTGGGATTAGCTTTAGTTTTCAGGTTAGGTTCAGGGTTATGTTTAGTGTTAGAATTAAGTTTAGAATTAGGGTTATTATTAGCTTCGGTTTTAAGGTTAGTAATAGGGTTAGTGTAAGGACTTAGGTTTAGTGTTATTGTTAGTGTAAAATTTAGCATTAGGTTTAGAATTAAGGTTACGGTAATCTTTAGTCCTAGAGTTAAAATCAGGGATAGGGTTAGGGTTAGAGTTAGGGTTAGAATTAGAATTAGCATTAGCTTTATTTTTAGAGTTAAGACTAGGGTTCGGGATAATGTTAGGGTTACGGTCAGGGCTTGTTTTAGACTTAAAGTAAGATTTAGGGATCGTTTTAGGATAAGGATTAGGGTTAGGTTTATTGTTTCTTTAAAATTTATGGTTAGCTTTAGTGTTAGGATCAGGTTTAGAATTATGTTTAGTATTAGCTTTAGTTTTAGTGTTAGGATCAGGGTTAGGTTTATCGTTACGGTTAGAGTTAGGGATAAATTTTATGGTTTGATTCGGTTTAGGGTTAGTGTTAGAATTAGGTGTAAGGATTGGGGTTAGGATTAGGATTAGCGTTACGGTAAGAGGTTAGAGTTAAGATTAGTGTTAGGGTTAGTGTTAGGGTTAGGGTAGGTTAGGTTTAGGATTATCGTTAGAGTTGGGATTAGCTTTATTTTAGGGTATGTTCAGTTTAGGGTTAGTGTTAGGGTTAGAGTTAGAATTAGGGTTAGGTTTGACTTTGGTTTCACAGTTACAATCAGGGTTAGGGTTAATGTTAGGATTAGTGTTAGGGTTAGGGTTAGTTTTAGATTTAAATTAGTGTTAAGGTTAGGTTTAGTGTAAGGGTTTAGCGTTAAGGTTAAAGATAGTGTTACGGTTAGTGTAGGCTTCGTGTTAGGGTAGTGGTTAGGATTAGGGTTAGCTTTAAGGCATGAGGTAGAGTTAGGATAAGTGTTAGGGTTAGTTTTAGGTTTAAGGTTACGTTTGGGTGTGCTATCGTTAGGGTTTGCATGAGGTTTCCTTTAGGGTTAGGTATATGTTTAGGGTTAGGGTTAGGATTAGGTTTAAGTTAGGGTTAGAGTTAGGGTTAGGATTAGCATAAGGGTTAGGCTTATCTTTAGGTTTAAGGTTAGGGTGAGTATAAGGAGTTAGGGTTTGGGTTATTGTTAGTGTAAAATGTAGGGTTAGGCTTAGAATTAGGGTTAGGATTACCTTTGTTTTAGGGTTAAGATGAGTTTTATAGTTAGTGGTAGGTTTTCGGTTAGAATTAGGGTTACTACTAGCTATAGTTTTAGGGTTAGGATCAGAATTAGGGTTAATGATAGGGTTAGGGTTAGTGTTATGTTTAGGCTTTAAGCATAGCTGTTCGTTTAGTGTTAGATTAAGGTTATGGTTCGGGTTAGTGTTAGGATTATGTTTAGGGTTAGGGTTAAGTTATGGGTAGATTTATGGTAAGGATTAGCGTTAGGGTTACGTTTAGGTTAGGTTTATTTTTAGGGTTAAGGTTAGTATTAGTATTAGGGTTAGTGTTAGGGTTATTGTCAGTGCAAATTTTAAGGTAATGGTTCGAAAAAGTGTTATGATAAACTTTAGTTTTAGGGTTAGGATCAGAGTTAGTGTTAATGTTACCGTTTGGGTTAGGGTTAGGGTTAGTTTTAGAGTTAAAGTTAGGGTTAGGTTTAGTTTTATGGTAAGTGTTTAGGGTTATGTTTATTGTTAGATTAAAATTAGGTATTAGGATTATTGTTAAGTTTAGGGGTAGAATTAGTGTTAGGATTAACTTTAGTTTTAAGATTAGGATCAGGGTTAGGGTTAGAGTTAGCTTTCAGTTAGGGTTAGAGTTATGCTTTGCTTTACGTTAAGATTAGAGTTAGGGTATGGGTTAGTGTTAGGCTAGGTTTATGGTTAGAGTTACTTTTAGAGTTAAAGTTAGGGTTAGGGTTAGGTTTAAGTTAAGGATTTAGGGTCAGGGTTATTTTTCATTTAAATTTTATGGTTAGGGTTACTTTTAGGGTTAGGCTTAGAATTAATTTTAGTTTTATGATTAGGATCACAGTTAATGTTGAGGTTATGGTTAGGTTTAGGGATAGCTTTAGGGTTAGTTTTAGCGTTAGTGTTAGGTTATGTTAGGGTTTGAGTTAGGGTAATGGTTAGGGTTTAGGTAAGAGGTTATAATTAGGATTAGTGTTAGAGTTAGGGTTAAGGTTAAGGTTAGGGTTAGAAATAAGTGAAGGTTAGGGTTAGGGTTAGGGTTTTGGTAAGGTGTTAGGGTTAGGGTTAGGGTTAGGGTTAGAGTTAGAGTTAGGGTAAGAGTTAGGATTAGCATTAGTGTAAGAGTTAGGGTTTGTGTTAGTGTTATGGTAGGAGTTTAGAGTTAGGATTAGTGTTAGGGTTAGTTTTAGGGTTAATAGTAGTTTAGGGTTAGGTTTAGGTTTAGGTTTAGGTCAGGGTTAAGGTTATGTTTAGGGTATGAGTTTAGAATTATGATTAGTGTTAGGGTTTGGAATAGAGTTAGGGTTAGGTTAGATTTATGGTTACGTTTAGGTTTGGGTAAGGGATTAGACTCAGGATTATTGTTAATGTAATATTTAGGGTTACGGATAGAATTAAAGTTAGGATTAGCTTTAATTTTAGGATTAGGATTAGGGTTATGGTTAGTGATAGTGTTTGGGTTACAATTAGGGTTATGATTACCTTTAGTTTTCAGGTTAGGATTAGTGTTATGGTTAATTTTCAGATTCAGCTTAGTGTTAGAGTTAGTTGAGTTAAAGTTAGTGTCAGGGTTAAGGTAAGTGGTTAGAATTAGTTTTATTGATAGTGTGAAATTTAGGGTTAGGGTTATTGTTAGGGTTAGGGTTAGAATTAGTGTTAGGATTAATTTTAGTTTTAAGGTTAGGATCAGGGCTATGGTTATGGTTATGTTTAGGGTTATGGTAAGAGGTTAGATTTAACATTATTTTTAGGTTAGGGTTAGGGTTAGGTTTAAGTTAGGGTTTCAGTTAGATTTAGGGTATGTTTAGAGTATTTTGATTTAGAGTTAGGATCACAGTTTAGAATTACGATTAGTGTTAGGGTTAGGATTAAGGTTAGGATTACGAAAGGGTAGGGTTAGAGTTA
>NW_011889308.1:49961-51595 GCF_000151845.1 Pteropus vampyrus | reverse complement strand
TAGGGTTAGAATTAGGTATAGGATTACCTTTAGTTTTAGGGTTAGGATAAGGGGTAGTGCAAAGATTAGGGTAAGAGTTAGTGTTAGGATTAGTTTTGCATTAGGTTTAGGGTTAAGGTTAAGGTAAAATGTTAAGTTTATGTTTATTTTTAGTGTATAATTTAAAGTATGGTTATATTGAAATTTAGGATCATCTTTAGTTTTAGGGTTGGAATCAGGGTTATGGTTACTGTTAGTGTTAGGGTGAGAATTATGGTTAGGAGTAGCTTTAATTTTAGGTTTAGATTCAGTGTTGGGTTAATGTTAGGGGTGAGGTAAGGCCTGGAGTTAGTTTTAGAGTTAAAGTTAGGGTTAGGTTTAAGTTAAGGGGTTAGAGTTAGGTTTGTTGTTAGTTTAAAATTTACAGTAAGGGTTATTGTTAAGGTGGGGTTAGAATTTGAGTTAGGATTACCTTTAGTTTTATGGTTAGGATTAGGTTTATGGTTAATATTTTGTTTATGGTTAGGCTTTAGTGTTAGGTTTAGGGTTAGGTTGTGTTTAGTGGTAGGTTTACGGTTAGGGTTAGGTTTAGAATTAGTTTTAGGTTAGGGTTCCGGTTAGGGTTAGGGTTAGTGTTAGTGTTCGGGTTAGCTTTATGTTTACGGTTAGGGTTAGGATAAGGGGTTAGAGTTACAGTTATGGTTAGTGTAAAATTTAGGGTTTGGGTTATTGGTAGGGTTAGGGAAAGAACTGGTGTTTGGATTAGATTTAGTTTTAGGGTTAGATTCACGGTTATGGTTAGGGTTACGGTTAGGATTTAGGGTTAGTGTAAGATCATGTTAGAGGGCTACGGTTAAGGTTAGGGTTAGGGTAAGGATTGGAGTAAGGTAAGGGTTAGGGTTAGTGTTAGGTTTAGGGTAGGATTAGAGTTAGGGTTTGGATTTGTGTTAAGGTTAGGATTAGCATTAGGTTAAGGATTAGGGTTAGGTTAAGGGGTTATTGTTAGCAATATTATTAGTGAAAATTAGGTTTAGGTTTAAAATTATAGTTAGAATTAGCTCTAGTTTTAAGGTTAGGATCAGGATTATGTATATGTAAGGGTTAGGGTTAGAATCAGGGTTAGAATTAGCTTTCGTTTATGGTTAGGATCAGGGTTAGCTTTAATATTAGGGTTAAGGTTAGTGTTAGGGTTAGTTTTAGAGTTAGAATTAGCATTAGAAATGCTGCTCTGTACTCATTCTTTTTGCTAAGTGAAATACAAGTGTGTTGAATGGGCAGCAGTAGTGTTCTAAGATGCGACTTGATAATTGTACTTCCTGAGCAAAAGTGAGAATCTTCCAAAAACTACAAAGTGTGAAACTAATACTAGAAATCTGAGAGTTTTCATTGTAGAAATTTGTACGAAGTGGGTTCCGGCTTCTGTGTTTTGGAAGAGAGGGTATAGGCTGAAAAGACATGAGATTGCAGCGAGGAACAGTGTGGAATGATGTTTTCATACCACAATTCACCGTTTGCCATCAAGAAGAGATGGAAAGACTGTAAACTTTGTAGAAAGTATGCAGCCCATACAAAGGAAACTAGCATTTGAATGCTTGATTTCTGTATCCAGAAGTGCTGTCAACAATTTGTCCCTTCTATTGGTATATTTTGTGAAA
>NW_011889308.1:47782-49911 GCF_000151845.1 Pteropus vampyrus | reverse complement strand
TTTAGGGTAAGGTTTAGGGTAAAGGGTTAGTGTTACGGTTATTGTTAGTGTAAAACTAGGGTTTAAGGTTAGGGTTATCATTATGGTAAGGGGTTAGGTTACGGTTAGGTTTAGGGTTAGGGTTAGTGTTAGGTTTAGGGTTAGTGTTATGGGTTAAAATAGAGTTAAGTTTAGGGGTCATGTTATGGGTAGAGTTACAGTTAGGCTTAGGGTTAGGTTTAGAGTTAGGATTAGGGTTACATTTAGGCTTAGGTTTAGAGTTAGAATTAGGATTAGTGTTAGGGTTAGGGTTAGAATTAGAGTTAAGATTAGCTTAATTTTAGGATTAGGATCAAGGCTCGGGTTCATATTAGGGTCAGGGTTATGTTTAGAGTTAGTTTTAGAGTTAAAGTCAAGGGTAGGTTTAGGGTATGTGGTTAGGATTAGGGTTATTGTAATTTCAAAATTTAGAGTTAGGGTTATCGTTACAGTAAGGGCTAGAATTAGGGTTAGGATTAACTTTAGTTTCAGGTTAGGATCAGAGCTACGGTTAGTGTTAGGCTTATGGTTAGGGTTATGGTTTGGGTTAGGGTTTAGGGTTAGGGTTAGGGATATGATTAGTGTTAAGGTTAGGGTTAGGGTTAGGGTTAGTTTTAGCTTTAGTGTTAGGATTAGGGTTAGGGTTTTTTCAGGGTTGAAATTAGAGTTACGGTTAGTTATAGTGTAAAGATTCAGTTTTAGGTTTATTGTTAGTGTAAAATTTGGGGTTAGGTTAGTGTTAATATTGGAGTTAGAATTAGGGTTACGATCAGGATTAGGGTTAAGATTAGGGGTTAGTTTTAATGTTAGGTTTAAGGTTATGGTTAGGGTTAGGGTTAGGAGTTAGCTTCTGGTTTGGATTAGGGTTAGATTTAGGGTCAGTTTTAGAATTAGGCTTAGCTTTATGTTTAGGGTTAAGATAAGAGAATAACTTTACTGTCATTGTTAGTGTAAAATTAGGTTTAGCGTTAGAACAAGGGTTAGGATTACGTTTAGTTTTAGTGTTAGGTTAGTGTTAGAGTTTAAGTTAGCGTTAGGTTTATTAATTAGATTAAGGTTTAGTTTTATTGTAAAAGTTAATGTTAAATTTAGGTTTAGGTTAAGGGGTCAAGTTTAGGTTTATTTTTAGTGTAAAATTTAGGATTACTGTTAGTGTTAGTATTCAGGTTAGAATTAGAGTTAGGATTATCTTTAGTTTCATTGTTAGGATCAGTATTAGGTTTAATTTTAGGGTTACGGTTAAGGTTAGGTTATGTTTTAGAGTTAAAGTTAAGGTTAGGGTTAGATTACGTTAAGAGGTTAGGGTTAGGTTTAGAGTACGTATAAAATTTTGGGTACGTATAAAATTTACAGTAGTGTTAGGGCATAGGGTTAGAATTAGGTATAGGATTACCTTTAGTTTTAGGGTTAGGATTAGGGGTAGTGTAAGGATTAGGGTAAGAGTTAGTGTTAGGGTTAGTTTTGCATTAGGTTTAGGGTTAGGGTTAAGGTAAAATGTTAAGTTTACGTTTATTTTTAGTGTATAATTTAAAGTATGGTTAGATTGAAATTTAGGATCATCTTTAGTTTTAGGGTTGGAATCAGGGTTATGGTTACTGTTAGTGTTAGGGTGAGAATTATGGTTAGGAGTAGCTTTAATTTTAGGGTTAAATTCAGTGTTGGGTTAATGTTAGGGGTGAGGTAAGGCTTGGAGTTAGTTTTAGAGTTAAAGTTAGGGTTAGGTTAAGTTAAGGGGTTAGAGTTAGGTTTGTTGTTAGTTTAAAATTTTACAGTAAGGGTTATTGTTAAGGTGGGGTTAGAATTTGGGTTAGGATTACCTTTAGTTTTATGGTTAGGATTAGGTTTATGGTTAATATTTTGTTTACGGTTAGGCTTTAGTGTTAGGTTTAGAGTTAGGTTGTGTTTAGTGGTAGGTTTACGGTTAGGGTTAGGTTTAGAATTAGTTTTAGGATAGGGTTCCGGTTAGAGTTAGGGTTAGTGTTAGTGTTCGGGTTAGCTTTATGTTTACAATTAGGGTTAGGATAAGGGGTTAGGGTTACAGTTATGGTTAGTGTAAAATTTAGGGTTTGGGTTATTGTTAGGGTTAGGGAAAGAACTGGTGTTTGGATTAG
>NW_011889308.1:43878-45403 GCF_000151845.1 Pteropus vampyrus | reverse complement strand
TAAGAATTTCTCTCTATGAAACCAGATTAAGGTTTGCCAGAGTTTGGCTTCAGCATTTGGGAAGAAAACTGAGATACTGACATTGAGGCAGTTTCTTCAAGGTTTTCTGAAAAGACTTCTAGTAGCCTAGCAGAAGTAATGAAGTGGTGGTCGCCTGGAAATCTTGCAATACAAAAGGCGATTCCCCACAGGATTCATGTAACATGGAAGAGAATGGCCATATGGAAAACAGGAATTTGACGTGTAATTGGGTGATGGAGTGGAGCTCACTTTGACTTTCCTTTCCACATTCCTTGGTAAAATGCAAATAAACTCCGAGAAAATAAGATGACCCATTTAACAGATCCACACCTTGGCCCCTCAAACGAAAGGTCACGTGTGCTGCCTGAGAAGTTTTGTTTGACAATGGAGGCATAGGTTAACAGAAAATTGTTGTTAGATAACTGCATATAGGGTTCCACTGTGGTAAGGCTACCTCCTTGAACAAAAAGGAAGCTGTTTTTGAACAATGGCTGCCTTGATATTTGGAGGCTGGTTCTGCATCAAGAAGCTACTTTAGAGCATTAGAAATTGTAAGCAAAATTTTTCTGTAGTATAGACAAATACTGAGTCATTGTGAGTATAATTTTGATTGGCTTCATGTGAGACTACTGCACCATTCTTTAGATGTATCTTTGACAGGTTATTGCTTAAAAGCCATTGACAAAGTGCTGAGTGTTGAAAATAAGAGTTTCTGAGATGACTTTTGAAAACTCTTGTTTAAAAATTGGGGAAGAGGTAGAAGGTGCAGTTCACCTAAAATTCACTTAGAAATCACTATGGATTCACTCAGAGATTAAAAAAAAAAAAAAAAGAAAAAAGAAAAAAAAGCAAACGTTGGAATTTATGTGCGGATCAAGGAATTTCTCGCCCTAATCTGGTATCAACCAAGGGATCATTGCTGTGGCTGTGGCCATAATATTTTGCTTTATTTTGTAGAATGACCCAAGCTTCAGAACATGAATCGCATTGCAAACCAGTTTACCTTACATATGAGATGGGTGCTGTGCTGTTTTCAAATGTCCACCCGAATTTACCTCAGTCCCAGGGGAAGACTTCCTTTTATGCCAGGGACTACCAACAACATTTCTTGTGACTATTTGCCAAGTCCTTTATCGAAAGATTTGGTATGGAATGGAATGCTAAATTCTGCTGGCAGTGGTCTCCACTCTACCTCCTAGAAATAGGGGCAATACTTGGTAATGATTCCAAGCTCTTCAATCAAGTGGTTTTGTTGTAGCCGCCAGCTCTAAAAAGACACACGGGCCACCAGAAATCAGTGAGTAATAGGAAACATGCTCTTTATTCAGCCAGCTGGGTCTGCAAGGGGTACGCATACCCCAAATTAAGCAGCTCTGAAATGTAGAGGTACAGGGATTTTAAGTCCTAAATCCCATTCCTCATTCTGTCTTAAACACAAAGGTCTCTTTTTCTCCTATTCATTACCTGTCAATCCCCTGGTCGGTTGTGCAAGTGGTGGTAAGGA
>NW_011889308.1:41414-42608 GCF_000151845.1 Pteropus vampyrus | reverse complement strand
TTCTGTACACTTTGAAGGGCCTGTAAAGACTTAAGTAAGACAAGGTTATGCAGTTCTGCCTTTTCTCATCTTCTATTCTAGGTACTAAAGGTGGGGATTTTCCAAAGAAAATTTCAAATGGAGTGAATCCATTAATATATGGAGTACACCTGGCTTGGAAAACAGCAAAGGGGAGAAGTTCTACCCAGGTCCCACCAGTTTCTAATCCTAACTTGACTAATGTCTTTTTTAGGGTCCGATTCATTCGCTCTACTTGGCCTGAACTTTTGGGACCGGTAGGCACAGTGGAGTTTCCATTGCAAATTTAGGTAGCTAGCCAATTGTTGTGATACCTTTGCTACGAAGGCTGGCTCAGCATACGACCCTAAAGTTCCAGGGAGACCAAATCAAGGGAGAATTTCTAGTAGTAGTTTTTCAGTAACTACTAAGGCAGTCTCTTTCCTGGTAGAGAAGGCCTCTACCCATCCTGAAAAGGTATCTATAAAAACAAGTAAATATTTGTAGGCCCCCACAGTTGGGGTTATCTCAGTGAAATCTACTTTCCAGTGGTCCCCCGGATAAGTTTCTCTTTCCCTATGCCTAGGTTCTTCTATCTTCCCCTTCTTTGGATTAACTTGGGCACAAGCCGGGCATCATGAGGCCATCTCCTCTGCGGTTCTTCTCCCTTTTAACAAGTGAAAGTAACAGTCTAAATCTTGGAGCATCTTAGTTCCCCCTAGGTTTGTGGTCTGGTGTACTTAGTGGAGGAGAGTCCTTCCAAGGGCCGTGAGAGCCCGATTTTTCCAACTGGGGATGTCCATCACTCTTGTTGGTTCCTAGGAGCTCCCTTATCTTGAAAATATATGTTCTCTTCTGCCGTATAGGTCAGAGATGGAGGCAGTTCTGGGTAAGGGACAACAGTCAGTACATGTGGTGGGGGCCCCACTGGCCGTGTGGCTGCTGTTCTTATCTCTGCATTGGCTCATCGGTTTCCCTCAGCTTTGGGACTATTTCCTTTTTGATGCCCTTTACAAAGAACAATAGCAAGAGCCTTAGGCAACTATATGGCTTCAAGTAAGGATAAGATCTCTCCCTTGTTCTTGATGTTCTTCCCAGCTGAAGTCAGAAGCCCTCTTTCCTTGTAGATGGCTCCGTGTACAAGTGCAGTAGCAAAGGCGTATCGGCTGTCAGTGTATATTGTGACTGTCTTATCCT
>NW_011889308.1:38500-39543 GCF_000151845.1 Pteropus vampyrus | reverse complement strand
AGGTACCTTTTATCCAGACACAGAGGCCTCAGACATTCCAGATTCTTGTCAGGACCAGGAACAAAGAGCGTGTCCTAAAGGTTGCGTCCTTGACGATTGTACTTACTCATCACAGCATTCGAGGGCCCTGGAACGTCTCAGGTTGGCCACCCCTTTGAATCCACATCAGGAACCGCAGGGACAAGAACCGCATCAGAGGCCAGTCCGGTCTTAGATCCCAGGGCCACTCCCGGGGATCTCACTGGGGCCTCCAAATGCGGTAGCTGCCAGGCCCCAAAAGATACATGGACCACCAGAAATCAGTGAGTTATAGGAAACACGCTCTTTATTCAGCCAGCTGGTTCTGCCAGGGATATGCAGACTTCAAATTAAGCAGCCCTGAAATGTAGAGGTACAGGGTTTTTAAGCCCTAAATCTCATTTCTCATTCTGTCTTAAACACTAAGGTCTATTTTTCTCCTATTCACTACATGTCAACCCACAGATCAGTTGTGCAAGTGGGGGTACAGAAGCAGAAAGCTTATTGTTAGAATGTTATGTTCCCATGGGTGATAGCCTATGTTCCCATGGGTGATAGCCTATGTTCCCATGGGCGATAGACAAGCAGTAATTTTCCAGCCAGCACAGTTTAAATAATAGTCCAGGCTTTAGCCAGTTTTCTTATTGTCCAGACTACCTTCTTTTACCAGAAGAAAGGATTGGTGCTGCTCTGAATAGTCACCTTTCAATTATTGTCTAAAAGAGAAATTGGTGACATGGGACTAGGCTGTGCTAAATGTATGGTCATGATGACACAGCATTGGTACAGTTGACCCAATATATATAGTAAATGCTTTCAAGGTAAGACATTCTTGGAGGCGTGTACCCTGTCCTCCATTCTGCTTCCTCCTAGGACATGACAGCTTGGTTCTATAAGCCAAGGTATACACAAGAGTGTTCAGGTAAGAGAAGCCAGGAAGGATGTTTGCAGGCCTTGGTCTAGAGACTGGATATTGCTACCAATTGGATGGTCTTACAGTTGTGGGCCTGGGCTTTTAGTAGGTC
>NW_011889308.1:37821-38129 GCF_000151845.1 Pteropus vampyrus | reverse complement strand
GCACATAAGCTTTGTTCATAATTGAGCTGAGTGTAATGTGAGGCAGCGAAGAAATAGTGATAGAAACCATAGCGGCCATAGAGCTTTATGGTAGGGAAATTCTGAGTCATTGTGGGGATTCCCACACTAACTTAACCATAAAACTAACCCTAACACTCATCCTAAATCTAACCTCTTCCCTGAAACTAACTCTAGCCTTATCTTTAACTGTAAAATTAATCTTCAACCTAAACCTAACCCTAAACCTAACCATGATCCTAATCCAAAATTAAAGCTAAAATTGAGGCTAAATCTAAACCTAATCCTAA
>NW_011889308.1:34536-37771 GCF_000151845.1 Pteropus vampyrus | reverse complement strand
AAACCTAACCCTAAACCTAACCATGATCCTAATCCAAAATTAAAGCTAAAATTGAGGCTAAATCTAAACCTAATCCTAAATTTTAAACTAACAATAACTCTAAGCATAACCCTAACCCTAACATTAACTCTAAAACTAATCCTAACCCTGACTCTAACTCCTTGACCTCCTCTAGCCCTAACTTTAACTCTAAAATTAACTCTAACCCTAATCCTAACCCTAACCCTAACCCTAACCAAACCTTAACCTAAACCTAACCCTTATCTTTACCCTAACCTCACCCAATCCCTAACCCTAACCCTAACCCTAACTCATTACACTAACCCTGACGCTAACCTAACCGTAACCCTTGTACAAACTCTAACTGTAATCCTAACTCTAAACAATTACCCTAATCCTAACTCTAACCCGAACTCTATAAGATAACTAAACGTAACCCTAACCCTAACCCTATCCTAACCAAAACCTTAACCGTTACACTAAACCTAATGGTAACCCTGACCCTAACACTAACACTAGCCCAAACCCTAACCTGAACACTAACCGTAAAACTATCGGTGACCCTAAACCTAACTCTAACTCTTCTAACCCTAACCTAAACCTCACTCTAACCCTTACTTAAACCTAACCCAAATCCTAAAACTAACATTAATCCTAACTGTAACCACTTATGCTAACCCTAACTCTAACCCTAACCGTACCCCTGATCCTAATCTTAAACTAAAGTTATTCTAACCCGTATTCTAACAATAACCCTAAGAATAACCCTAAACCTAAATTTCAAACTAACAATGAACCTAACTGTAACCCCTTACCCTAACTTTAACAGTAAACTTAACTCTAAAACGAATTCAAACCCTACCCCGAACCACAACATTTACCCTAACCCTGAACCTAACTCTAAAATTAAAGCTAGTCCCAACCTTAATTATAACTCTAACCTTATCAATTAACAACCTTGATCATAGCTCTAAAACTAAAGCTAATCCTAAATTTAATTCTAACCCTAACCCTAAATATTACACTAACCATAACTGTAACCCTAACCCCTTAACTTAACCTAAACCTAACTCTAACCTCCTAACCTAACCATAACCCAAACTTAAAGCCTAAAATTAATCATAACACTAACCTCTTATACTAACCCTAACCCTATCCCTAACCTAAATATAAACCTAACCCTAACCCTACCCTAATCATAACCCTAAACCTAAATGTAACCCAAACACTAACCCTAACCCTAACATGAACACTAAACCGAACTCTAACCTCTTACATTAACCCTAACCCTAAACTTAACCTAACACTAACATTAACCCTAACCCTAATCCTAAACCTAGCTGCTTAACCTAACCGCTTAACCTAACCCTAACCCTAAGCCTAACCCTAAACCCTAACCATAAAACTAACTCTAACCCTAAATTTTGACTAACAATAACCATAAACACAATCCCTTACACTAAACCTATCCCTAACCCTAACATTAACTCTCAATCTAACTCTAACCCTAACTCTATCCTAAAAAAACATAATTCAGATCTTAAGCCTTAAACTAAAGTTAAACCCAAGCGAAACTCTAATCCTAACACTAACCCTAACCCTAACCCTAACCCTAACCTTAACCTTAACCTTAACCTTACCCTAACCCTAACGATAAATGCACTGCTAAACTAAAACTAACCATAACACTAACACTAAAGCCTAAACGTAACGCTAACCCTAATCATAACCCTGATCCTTACCCTTAAACTAAAGGTAATCATAAACCAAATTCTAATCCTAACCCTAAGAATAACACTTACCATAAATTTTAAACTAACAATAACAAGAAACCTAACCCCTTATCCTAACCAAAACCTTAACCGTTACACTAAACCTAATGGTAACCCTGACCCTAACATTAACACTAACCCAAACCCTAACCCGAACACTAATCGTAAAACTATCGGTGACCCTAAACCTAACTATAACTCTTCTAACCCTAACCTAAACCTCACTCTATCCCTTACTTAAACCTAACCCTAATCCTAAAACTAACATTAATCCTAAATGTAACCACTTATGCTAACCCTAACTCTAACCCTAACCGTACCCCTGATCCTAATCTTAAACTAAACTTATTCTAACCCGTATTCTAACAATAACCCTAAGAATAACCCTAAACCTAAATTTCAAACTAACAATAAACCTAACCGTAACCCCTTACCCTAACTTTAACAGTAAACTTAACTCTAAAATGAATTCAAACCCTACCCCGAACCACAACATTTACCCTAACCCTGAACCTAACTCTAAAATTGAAGCTAGTCCCAACCTTAATTATAACTCTAACCTTATCAATTAACAACCTTGATCATAGCCCTAAAACTAAAGCTAATCCTAAATTTAATTCTAACCCTAACCCTAAATATTACACTAACCCTAACTGTAACCCTAACCCCTTAACCTAACATAAACCTAACTCTAACCTCCTAACCTAACCATAACCCAAACTTAAACCCTAAAATTAATCATAACTCTAACCCCTTATACTAACCCTAACCCTATCCCTAATGTAAATATAAACCTAACCCTAACCCTAACCTAACCATAAACCTAAACCTAAACGTAACCCAAACACTAACCCTAACCCTAACATGAACACTAAACCTAAGTCTAACCTCTTACATTAACCCTAACCCTAAACTTAACCTAATACTAACATTAACCCTAACCCTATCCTAAACCTAGCCGCTTAACCTAACCGCTTAACCTAACCCTAACCCTAAGCCTAACCCTAAACCGTAACCATAAAACTAACTCTAACCCTAAATTTTGAACTAACAATAACCATAAACACAATCCCTTACACTAAACCTATCCCTAACCCTAATATTAACTCTCAATCTAACTCTAACCCTAACTCTATCCTAAAAAAAAATAATTCAGATCTTAAGCCTTAAACTAAAGTTAAACCCAAGCGAAACTCTAATCCTAACACTAACCCCAACCCTAACCCTAACCCTAACCTTAACCTTAACCTTAACCTTACCCTAACCCTAACGATAAATGCACTGCTAAACTAAAACTAACCATAACACTAACACTAAAGCCTAAACGTAACGCTAACCCTAATCATAACCCTGATCCTTACCCTTAAACTAAAGGTAATCATAAACCAAATTCTAATCCTAACCCTAAGAATAACACTTACCATAAATTTTAAACTAACAATAACAAGAAACCTAACCCCTTA
>NW_011889308.1:28720-32021 GCF_000151845.1 Pteropus vampyrus | reverse complement strand
AACCAAAACCTTAACCGTTACACTAAACCTAATGTTAACCCTGACCCTAACACTAACACTAACTCAAACCCTAACCCGAACACTAATCGTAAAACTATCGGTGACCCTAAACCTAACTCTAACTCTTCTAACCCTAACCTAAACCTCACTCTAACCCTTACTTAAACCTAACCCTAATCCTAAAACTAACATTAATCCTAACTGTAACCGCTTATGCTAACCCTAACTCTAACCCGAACCATACCCCTGATCCTAATCTTAAAACTAAAGTTATTCTAACCCGTATTCTAACAATAACCCTAAGAATAACCCTAATCCTAAATTTCAAACTAACAATAAACCTAACCGTAACCCCTTACCCTAACTTTAACAGTAAACTTAACTCTAAAACGAATTCAAACCCTACCCCGAACCACAACATTTACCCTAACCCTGAACTTAACTCTAAAATTAAAGCTAGTCCCAACCTTAATTATAACTCTAACCTTATCAATTAACAACCTTGATCATAGCCCTAAAACTAAAGCTAATCCTAAATTTAATTCTAACCCTAACCCTAAATATTACACTAACCATAACCGTAACCCTAACCCCTTAACCTAACCTAAAGCTAACTCTAACCTCCTAACCTAACCATAACCCAAACTTAAACCCTAAAATTAATCATAACTCTAACCTCTTATACTAACCCTAACCCTATCCCTAACCTAAATATAAACCTAACCCTAACCCTAACCTAACCATAACCCTAAGCCTAAACGTAACCCAAACACTAACCCTAACCCTAACATGAACACTAAACCTAACTCTAACCTCTTACATTAACCCTAACCCTAAACTTAACCTAACACTAACATTAACCCTAACCCTAATCCTAAACCTAGCCGCTTAACCTAGCCGCTTAACCTAACCCTAACCCTAAGCCTAACCCTAAACCCTAACCATAAAACTAACTCTAACCCTAAATTTTGAACTAACAATAACCATAAACACAATCCCTTACACTAAACCTATCCCTAACCCTAACATTAACTCTCAATCTAACTCTAACCCTAACTCTATCCTAAAAAAACATAATTCAGATCTTAAGCCTTAAACTAAAGTTAAACCCAAGTGAAACTCTAATCCTAACACTAACCCTAACCCTAACCCTAACCTTAACCTTAACCTTACCCTAACCCTAACCATAAATGCACTGCTAAACTAAAACTAACCATAACACTAACACTAAAGCCTAAACGTAATGCTAACCCTAATCATAACCCTGATCCTTACCCTTAAACTAAAGGTAATCATAAACCAAATTCTAACCCTAACCCTAAGAATAACACTTACCATAAATTTTAAACTAACAATAACAAGAAACCTAACCCCTTAAGCGAAACCTAACCCTAACACCAAATTTAACACTAAAACTCACCATAACATTAAACCTAACACTAACATTATAGCTATCCCTGAATCAAATCTTAAAACTAAAGCTAATCCTAAACCTAATACTAATCCTAACCCTAACACTAACCATAACCCAAAACTAACCCTAAAACTAAAGCTAATCCTAAATTTAATTCTAACAATAACCCTGAATTAAACACTAACAATAACAGTAACCTTAACACCTTACCATAACCGTAACCATAATCCTAACCTCACCCTAACCTAACCCTAACTGTAACAATAACCCTAACACTAACTCTAATCCTAACTCTAACCTCTTACCCTAACCCTAAACCTAACATTAAATTTTACCGTAAGGTAAACGTAACACTAACCCTAACGCGAACCTCACCCTAACATTTAGTCTTACCTGGATCCTAACACTAAAACTAAAGTTAACTCTAAGACTAATTCTAACCGTGTCCGTAAATTTTACAAAAACGATAACCGTAACCCTACCCCTTAACTTCACCATAAACCTAAACCTAAGCTAAGCGTAACCCTAACACTCACCCTATCCCTAACTCTAACCCTAAAGTAAACCTAACCCTAACGCTAACCCTAAACATATACCTACCCACTAAACCGAACTCTAACCTCTTACATTAACCCTAACCCTAAACTTAACCTAATGCTAATATTAACCCTAACCCTATTATAAACCTAGCCGCTTAACCTAACCGCTTAACCTAACCCTAACCCTAAGCCTAACCCTAAACCCTAACCATAAAACTAACTCTAACCCTAAATTTTGAACTAACAATAACCATAAACACAATCCCTTACACTAAACCTATCCCT
Organism: Pteropus vampyrus; assembly: GCF_000151845.1. Classification (NCBI taxonomy): domain Eukaryota; kingdom Metazoa; phylum Chordata; class Mammalia; order Chiroptera; family Pteropodidae; genus Pteropus; species Pteropus vampyrus. Next base: position 29,783 of record NW_011889308.1, on the reverse strand, counting down.
AACCCTAACATTAACTCTCAATCTAACTCTAACCCTAACTCTATCCTAAAAAAACATAATTCAGATCTTAAGCCTTAAACTAAAGTTAAACCCAAGCGAAACTCTAATCCTAACACTAACCCTAACCCTAACCCTAACCCTAACCTTAACCTTAACCTTAACCTTACCCTAACCCTAACGATAAATGCACTGCTAAACTAAAACTAACCATAACACTAACACTAAAGCCTAAACGTAACGCTAACCCTAATCATAACCCTGATCCTTACCCTTAAACTAAAGGTAATCATAAACCAAATTCTAATCCTAACCCTAAGAATAACACTTACCATAAATTTTAAACTAACAATAACAAGAAACCTAACCCCTTAAGCTAAACCTAACCCTAACACCAAATTTAACACTAAAACTCACCATAACATTAACCTTAACACTAACATTATAGCTATCCCTGAATCTAATCTTAAAACTAAAGCTAATCCTAAACCTAATACTAATCCTAACCCTAACACTAACCATAACCCAAAACTAACCCTAAAACTAAAGCTAATCCTAAGTTTAATTCTAACAATAACCCTGAATTAAACACTAACAATAACAGTAACCTTAACACCTTACCATAACCGTAACCATAATCCTAACCTAACCCTAAACCTAACCCTAACACTAAAAATAACCCTAACACTAACTCTATTCCTAACTCTAACCTCTTACCCTAACCCTAAACCTAACCTTAAATTTTACTGTAAGGTAAACGTAACACTAACCCTAACGCAAACCTCACCCTAACATTTAGTCTTACCTGGATCCTAACACTAAAACAAACACTAAAACTAAAGTTAACTCTAACACTAATTCTAACCCTGTCCGTAAATTTTACAAAAACGATAACCGTAACCCTACCCCTTAACCTCACCATAAACCTAAACCTAAGCTAAGCGTAACCCTAACACTCACCCTATCCCTAACTCTAACCCTAAAGTAAACCTAACCCTAACGCTAACCCTAAACATATACCTACCCAAAGGCTAACCTCATGCAAACCCTAATGGTAACCCCACAA
>NW_011889308.1:24651-26085 GCF_000151845.1 Pteropus vampyrus | reverse complement strand
AACCCTAACCCAAAATTTTACACTAATCCTAACCCTAAAACCTAACCCCTTCATCTAATCCTAACCATAACCCTAAGTTTAACCATAAAACTTACACTTATACTAACCTTAGCTCTAACGTTAACCATAACCCTGATCCTAATACTAAAATTAAAGTTTATTGTAACCCTAATTCTAACTCTAACCCTAAAACTAACCATAACCTTAAATTTTAAACTAACAATAACACTAATCCTAAATTCTATCCTAAACCTAACCCTAAGTCTAACTTTAAGTCAAAAACTAACCCTAAATCTAACCTTAAACATAACATTAACTAGAACTCTGATCCTAACTCTAAAACTAAAGGTAATGCTACCATAATTTTATACCTAACCCTAATACTAACTCTAACCCTCTACCTAAACCTAACACCAAAGCTCATCCTAACCCTAGCAGTAATGTTAACGCTAACTCTAATCCTAACCTAAACATAACCCTAATCCTAAAACTAACCCTAAACCAACCATAAACCTAATATTAATCAGAACCCTTCTCCTAACCCAAAAAATCAAGTGAATGCTAACCGTAATTATAAAGCTAACCCTAACTGTAACCTTAACCCTGATCCTACCCTAACACTAACACTTATCATAACCCTAATTCAAACCCTAACCCTACATTTGACACTAACAATAACTCAAAAATTAACTGCTTACGCGAAACCTAACTCTAACATAAAGCTAATCCAAACCATAACACTAACCTTAATTCTAACCCTAACCATAAACCTAAACCTAACTCCAGCTGTAACGATAAACCTAACCCTATACTAAACCTAACTCGAACCCTATCTAAAACATTAACCATAACTTAACCTAAACCATAACCCTAACACCGACACTAATCTTAACTCTAAACACTTACCCTAACCTAACCCTAACCCTAAGCTAACCATAAACCTAAACCTAATTCTAAACCTAAAGTTAACCCTAACCCTAACACTAGACCTAACTATAACCCTAAACAAAACAGTAACCCTAACCCTAAAATTCACCCTAACCCTAATCCTAACACTAAATCTAAAGCTACTCCTAACCCTATTTTTGACCCTAACCCTAACACTAATCCTAACTCTAAATTTGACACTAACAATAACCATAACCATAACCGCTTACCCTAAACCTAAGCCTTATCCTAACTTTAACTCTAACAAACCCTAACTCTAACCTTAAACCTAACATTAATTCTAACTCTGATCGTATCCCTAAATCTAAAGCTAATCCAAACCTTAATTCCAACTCTAACCCTAAATTTTACACTAACAATAACACTAACCATAACCGATTACTCTAAACCTAAACCTAAACTAACAAAAACCTAAAACCCTAACCCTAAGCTAAACCTAATCCTACTCCTGATCCTAACGCTAAAACTAAAGCTAATCCTAAATCT
>NW_011889308.1:13856-19601 GCF_000151845.1 Pteropus vampyrus | reverse complement strand
CTAAACCAAACCTAACCATAACACTAACCCTAACATTAATGATAACTCTAATGTCTTACCCTAAAACTAACCCTACCCCTATCATTAAACCTAACCCTAACACTGATCCTAACACTAACCCTAAATCGAAAGCTAACTCTAAACCTAACCCCGTACCTTAAACCTAACCCTAACACTAACCCTGATTCTAACCCTAAAAATAAAGCTAATCCTTACCCTAATTGTAACCATAACCCTAACACTAATCCTAACCCTAAATTTTACACTAACATTAACCTTAAACCTAACCCATTAACTTAAACTTAACCCTAACCATAACTTTAAACCTAAAACTAATCCTAACCCTATACTTAACCCTAATATTAAAGCTAATCCTGATCTTAACCCTAAAATTAAAGCAAATCCTACCCCTAATTCTAATGCGAACCCTAAATTTATACTAACAATAACATGAAACCTAACTTCTTCCCGTAACCCTAATCCTAAAATATAGCTAAATCTTTCCTTAACATTACTCGTATCCCTGAGCATATTTTTAATCTAAACCTAAGGTGAACAATAACGGTAACCCTAACACTAATCTAACACTAACCCTAACCCTAAACCCTAACTTTAACTCTAACCCTAACCTTAACCATAACCCTAAACCTAACCACTTATTCTAACCCTAACCCTAATCCTAAACTTAAAGCTAAACCTAACTCTAACACTAACCCTAAGCCTAACACTAACTCTAACCTAAGCCTAACCCTAACCCTACCCTTAAACCTAACCCTAACCAGAACCCTAAACCTAAAACTAAACCTAAATCTAAAGCTAACCCATATCCTGACACCTACCCTACCAATAACCCATACGGCAAATGCTAAACCTACCCCAAACTCGAACTCTAACATCTTACTTTGACCATAACCCTAAAGTTAAACTTGCCCTAAACCCTAAACTTAACAATAACCTGAACCCTCACCCTGATTCTAAACCTAAAACTAAAGCTAATCCTAAATCTAATTTTAAACCTAGGCCTAACAGCAACCCTAACCCAAAATTTTACACTAATCCTAACCCTAAAACCTAACCCCTTCATCTAATCCTAACCATAACCCCTAAGTTTAACCATAAAACTTACCCTTATACTAACCTTAGCTCTAATGTTAACCATAACCCTGATCCTAATACTAAAACTAAAGTTTATTGTAACCCTAATTCTAACTCTAACCCTAAAACTAACCATAACCTTAAATTTTAAACTAACAATAACACTAATCCTAACTTCTTATCCTAAACCTAACCCTAAGTCTAACTTTAAGTCAAAAACTAACCCTAAATCTAACCTTAAACATAACATTAACTAGAACCCTGATCCTAACCCTAAAACTAAAGATAATGCTACCATAATTTTATACCTAACCCTAATACTAACTCTAACCCTCAACCTAAACCTAACACCAAAGCTCATCCTAACCCTAGCAGTAATGTTAATGCTAATTCTAATCCTAACCTAAACATAACCCTAATCTTAACCCTAACCATAAACCTACTCCTAAAATAAGCCTTATCTGAACCCTAATGGTAACCCTAAAGCTAACCTAATCCTAAAACTAACCCTAAACCAACCATAAACCTAATATTAATCAGAACCCTTCTCTTAACCCAAAAAATCAAGCGAATGCTAACCGCAATTATAAAGCTAACCCTAACTGTAACCTTAACCCTGATCCTACTCTAACACTAACCCTTATCATAACCCTAATTTAAACCCTAACCCTACATTTGACACTAACAATAACTCAAAAATTAACTGCTTACGTGAAACCCAACTCTAACCTAAAGCTAATCCAAACCATAACACTAACCCTAATTCTAACCCTAACCATAAACCTAAACCTAACTCCAGCTGTAACGATAAACTTAACCCTATACTAAACCTAACCCGAACCCTATCGAAAACACTAACCATAACTTAGCCTAAACCATAACCCTAACACTGACACTAATCCTAACTCTAAACACTTACCCTAACCTAACCCTACCCATAAGCTAACCATAAACCTAAATCTAATTCTAAACCTAAAGTTAACCCTAACCCTAACACTAAACCTAACTATAACCCTAAACAAAAAAGTAACCCTAACCCTAAAATTCACCCAAACCCTAATCGTAACACTAAAACTAAAGCTACTCCTAACCCTATTTTTGACCCTAACCCTAACACTAATCCTAACTCTAAATTTGACACTAACAATAACCATAACCATAACCACTTACCCTAAACCTAAGCCTTATCCTAACTTTAACTCTAACAAACCCTAACTCTAACCTTAAACCTAACATTAACTCTAACTCTGATCGTATCCCTAAATCTAAAGCTAATCCAAACCTTAATTCCAACTCTAACCCTAAATTTTACACTAACAATAACACTAACCATAACCGATTACCCTAAACCTAAACCTAAACTAACAAAAACCTAAAACCCTGACCCTAACCTAAACCTAATCCTACTCCTGATCCTAACGCTAAAACTAAAGCTAATCCTAAACCTAACCCTAACCCTAAAACTAACTCTAACCTCTTACGCCAACACTAAACCTCAACCTAAAGCTAACCCTAATTCTGACACGAACCCTAACTATAACACTAAACCTAACTCTAACACTAACTCTAACCTAAATCTAACGATAACTCTAACTCTAACCATAAACCTAACCCTCAGCAAAACGTAACTTGACGCTATCTCTAACTGTAACTCTAAAGCTAATACTAAAACTAACCCTGATCCTAACCCTAAAACTGAAGCTAATCCTAAACATAATTGTAAACATAATCATAAATTTTACACTAACAATAACTCTAACTCTAACATCTTACCATAAACCTAACCCTAAACGTAAAGCTTACACTAACCCTAACCAAACACTAACCCTACCCTAACCCTAACAATAATCTTAACTCTAACCACTTACCCTAACCCGAATTCTAACTCTAAACCTAACCTTAATCCTAATGCTACCCTAACACCAACCCTAACCATAAGCCTAATCCTAAATTGTACACTAACAAAAACCCTATTCCTAAATCCTTACCCTTAACCTAATGCTATCCCTAACTTTAACACTAAAACTAAAACTAATCCTAACACTAACCATGACTGTAATCTTAACCCTATCCCTTATCCTAATCATAAAACTAAAGCTAATTCTAACCCAATTCTCAACCTAACCCAAAATTTTACAATAACAAAAACCCTAAACTTAACCCTATTTTAACTCTAAACTTAACCCTACCGCTAACACTAACATTAACCCTAACCATGATTCTAACCCTAAAACTATATCTAATCCTAACCCTAAAACTAATCCTTACCCTAACACTAACCCTAACCCTAAACCTAACACTAACCCTAACTCCTTATGCTAACTGTAACCCTAACCCTATCCATAAAGCTAGCACTAAACTGAACTTAACCAGAGCCCTAACATTAACCCTAACCCTAACCTAACTCTAACCCTAACCTAACCCTAACCCTAACACTAAACCTAACACAAATCCTTAAATCTAACATGTTACCCGAACCATAACACCTTATGATAACCCTAAACCTAACCCTAACTCTAAGCAGGATTCTTACCCCCAAATTAAAGATAATCCTAACCCTAACTCTAACCCTAACTTTAACACTAAACCTAAGTGTAAATTTTACACTAACAATAAACCAAAATGTAACACATTACACTAAACCTAATACTATCCCTAACTTTAACTCTAAAACTAACCCTAAGCGTAACCCTAACACAAAACCTAAAGCTCAATTCAACCCTAAGTGTAACCCTAACCCTAAAACCTTACTTTAAACATAACCATAACCCTAAGACTAAACCCTAACCCTAAACTTAACCCTAACCCCGTTCATAATCCTAAAACTAAAGCTACACTTAACCCTAACACTAACCCTAATGCTAAATTTTAAACTAACAAAAACTTTAGACCTAACCCCTTAACCTAAACATAACCCTAAACCTAAATTTACCTCTAAAACTAGCACTGTCCTTAATCTTAAACCTAACATTAATAGCAACCCTTATTTTAACCGTAAAAGAAAAGCTAATCCTCACTGTAATTCTGACCCTAAACTTAACACTAACCATAAACATGATACTAACCCTAAAACTAAAGCTAATCCTAACCCTAATCATAACACTAAACCTATAGCTAACACTAACCCTAACACTAACCCTAACACTAACCCTAACCGTATGCCTAAACCTAATCTAAACCTAACCCTAACCTAATTTAAATCTAAAAGTAATCCTAACACTAAATCTAACCCTAACCCTAAATTTAAAAATAACAATAACCCTGGACCTAACCACTAATCCTAAACCTAACCCTAAATCTAACTTCAAATCTAAAACTAACCCTAACTCTAATCCTAACCCTAACATTAACCCGAACCCTGATCCTCACCCTAAAACTAAAGATTATCCTAACCCTTACACTAATTCTAACTCTGAAACTACCCTAACCTAACTTAACCCTAATCCTAAAACTAACCATAAACTTACCCCAAAACTAAAACTTACCCGAGCCCTAATGGCAACCCTAAAGCTAACCTAATCCTAATAATAACCCTACCTCTATCTCTACCCCTAACACTAACATTAACACGAACCCCGATCCTATCCCTAAAAATCAAGCTAATGATAACCATAATTCTAAAGCTAACCCTAACACTTACTCTAACCCTGATCCTAACCTAACACTAAAGCTTATTGTACCTAATTCTAAACCTAACCATAAATTTTACAGTAACGATAACTCTAAAACTTACTGCGTACCCTAAGCCTAACCTTAACCTAAAGCTAACCCTAATCATTATACAAATACTAACTCAAATCCAAACACAAACCTATATCTAAACCTAAGCCTACCATAAAGCCAACCCTAACCTAACCTAATCCGAAACCTAAATCTAAAGCTAATCCTAACCCTAATTCTAACCTTAACCATAATTTTACACTAACAATAAACTTAACCCTAAACCCATATCATAAAACTAACCCTAAAACTAATGCTAGCCATAACCCTAACAGTAACCCTAACACTAACCCTAACCTTAATCTAAAACTACCCCTAAACCTAACCCTAAACTAATTCTAACCCTAATCTTAACCCTATCACTAATCCTAACTCTAACCTCTTACCCTAAACATAAGTGTAAACTGAACCCAAAGATTAGCGCTAAACCTAACGCTAACCCTAACCCTAACACGAAACCTAGCCTAACCCTAACACTAACCCGAACCCTAATCCTAACCTTAACCATAACACTAACTCAAACCTTAACCCCTTTACGACACTCTATTGCTAAACCTAACACTGATCCTAACCCTAAAGCATAACCCTAACCCTAACCAAACCTAATCTTAACCGAAACACTAACCATAACACCAACACGAACTCCTAAACCTAACCGTAACCATAACTTTAACCCTAAACCTACTCAACCCTAACCCCAACCTAAAACTAACACTCACATAAAGCCTGAAACTAACCCCAAAACTAAATCTAATCCTACTCCTAATTCAAACACTAACCATAACAATAATCCTAACCCTAAATTATAAATCAAAATAACGCTAACCCTAACAACTTACACTAACCTTAACCCTAACCCTAACCCTAAAACTAATCCTAACTATAATATCTTAAAATAAGTCTAACACTAATCATAAGTGTAAACCGAAA
>NW_011889308.1:7800-10491 GCF_000151845.1 Pteropus vampyrus | reverse complement strand
AATAACCCTACCTCTATCTCTACCCCTAACACTAACATTAACACGAACCCCGATCCTATCCCTAAAAATCAAGCTAATGATAACCATAATTCTAAAGCTAACCCTAACACTTACTCTAACCCTGATCCTAACCTAACACTAAAGCTTATTGTACCTAATTCTAAACCTAACCATAAACTTTACAGTAACGATAACTCTAAAACTTACTGCGTACCCTAAGCCTAACCTTAACCTAAAGCTAACCCTAATCATTATACAAATACTAACTCAAATCCAAACACAAACCTATATCTAAACCTAAGCCTACCATAAAGCCAACCCTAACCTAACCTAATCCGAAACCTAATGGTAACCCTAAAATTAACCTAATCTTAACCCTAATACTAAAACCTGAAACTAAACCTAACCCTGACACGAACTCTAACACTAATCCTGATAGCTTATTCTTATCCTAACCCTAACCCTATACCTAATCGTAACCATTATGGTAACGTAAAATCTAAAGCTAATCCTAATGCTAACGTTAATCCTAACCCTAACTATAACTCTAACCTAAACCTACGCCAAACCCTAAAACTAATCATAAACCTAACCTTAAGCTAAATCTATCATAATCCTAACTCTAACCCTCACCCTAAACCTAACCTTAACCGCAACCTAATCCTAATCTAAACCTTACCTTAACCTTCACCCTAACGAATGGCTAACCTTAAACCTAACCATAAAACTAATCCTAAATCTAAGCTCTTAACCGAACCCTAATCTTAAACCTAATGCTAACCCTAACCCTAAATCTAAACCGAACCGAAACTCTAACACTAACCCTACCTTAACACAAAAACTAACTCTATCTCAAACACTAAACATAAACCTTAACCATAACCCTAACCTTAACCCTAGCCCTACCCTAACAATAGAATTAACTCCAACACTGATTCCAACCATAAACTAATCCTAGCCCTAATCCTAACACTAATACTAATACTAAATCTAACCTCTTACCCTAACCCTAACCCTAAACTAATCCTAATCCTAATGATAACCCTAACACTAATCCTAACTAATAATCCTAACCCTAAATTATAAATCAAAATAACACTAACCCTAAAAACTTACACTAACCTTAACCCTAACCCTAACCCTAAAACTAATCCTAACTATAATATCTTAAAATAAGTCTAACACTAATCATAAGTGTAAACCGAAATCAACCCATAACGCTAAACCTAGCCAAAACTAACCCTAACCTGTACTTTAACGCTAAACTAAACCTAACCCAAACCTGAACCCTAACCCTAACCCTAAACATATCTCTAACTTTAACACTAAAACTACCCCTAACACAAATGTTAACACTAAAATTAAGCCTATTCTTGATCATAACCCTTAAACTAAAGCTAAACTAACCCTAATTCTAAAACAAATCCTAATTTTACACTAACAATATAACCAACCCTAACCCCTTACCCTAACCGTAACCCTAAACTAAGGCGAACACTAATCCTAACACTAACCCTATCCCTAGGCATAATCCTAACCTACACTAACCCTAAACCTACTATAACCATAAACTTACCCCTAAACTGAACCTTATCCGAACTCTAACGTAACCCTAACACTAACCTAACCCTAATACTAACCCTAAACATTAACATAACCTTAACCTTAAACCTAATACTTACCAAACCCTAAACTTAAACCCGGAACATAACCATAACCTTAACGCTAACCCTGATCCTAACCCTAAAACTGAAGTTAATCCTAATCCTAATTCTAACCCTAACTATAACACTAACCCTAAAATTAAATTTTAATCTAATAACCTTAAACCTAACTTCTTATCATAAACTTAACACTAAATCTAACTTTAAGTCTAAAACTAACCCAAACTCTAACCCTAACACTAACATTAACCTGAACGCTGATCCTAACCCTAAAACTAAAAATAATGATAACCTTAATTTTAATCCTAACCCTAATACTAAATCTAACCCTGATACTAACTCCAACAGTAAAGCTTATCCTAACCTTAACACTAAACCTAACCTTAACTTAACCCTAATCTCGACCTCACCTTAACCCTAACCCTAACGATAAACATACCCCTAAACTAAACCTTACTAAACCTAAAATTAACCCTAACGATAAACATACCCCTAAAGTAACCCTATCCCTAACCGAATCCTAAATCTAACCCTAACCCTAATCCTAACTCTCACCCTAATCCTAAACACGAAACGTAACCCTAACCCTAATACTAAAACTAACCCTGATCCTAACCCTAAAACTGAAGCTAATCCTAAACATAATTGTAAACATAATCATAAATTTTACACTAACAATAACTCTAACTCTAACATCTTACCATTAACACTAATACTAATACTAAATCTAACCTCTTACCCTAACCCTAACCCTAAACTAATCCTAATCCTAATGATAACCCTAACACTAATCCTAACTTTAACATCTTACCCTACCCCTAATCATAACTATAACACTAACTCAACCATGACACTAACACTAACCCTAACCCTAAAGCGTACCTAAGCCTAACATCAAACCTAACCCAAAACCATATATGTATCCCTAACTCAACCCTAACACTAAATTTTATACTAACCCTATAATAAAATTATAACCCTATAATAAAATTCTGACTCCAAATGCAACCCTAACCCTAATTTAACT
>NW_011889308.1:6089-7327 GCF_000151845.1 Pteropus vampyrus | reverse complement strand
AACATACATCTAAGCCTAACCCTAACACTAACCCTAACATAAACATAACCTTGATTCTAACCCAAACCATAAATCTGCCCCTCAAAAAACCATAACCAAACCCTAACATTAACCCTATCCCAAACCAAATCTTAAACCTAACGCTAACCCTAACGCTAACCATAACACTAACCCTTACGATACATCTACGCCTAAGCTAACCCTAACCCTAAAATTAACCCCAATACAAATGCTATGTCTAACCTCTTACCTTAACCCTAACACTAAAACTAACAGTTATACTAACCCTAAACCTTAAGCTAATGCTAAACATAACACTAATCTTAACTCAAATCCTAACCCTAACCTAAACATAACACAAACCCTAAATATATATCGACCCCTAAATTAAACCTAACCTGAACCGTAATGGTACCCCAACTCTAAATTAACTGTAACGCTAACCCTAACCCAAATACTAATACTAACTCTAAACTCTTACAATAACCCTAACCCTAAACCTGATCCTAACCCTAAAACTAAAGCTTATCCTAACCCTAATTGTAGCCGCAACCCTAAAAATAACCCTAACTCTAAATTTTACACTATCAATTGTGCTAAACATAACTCCTTACACTAACTCTAACATCTTATGCTAATCCTAACCCTAAATCTAAAGCTAACCCTAACTCTAACACTAACCTTAACCATAACAGTAACTCTAACCTAAACTTAACCCTAAACATAACTATAAACCTAACCATAAGCTAAACCTAACAGTACCTAACTGTAACCCTAACCCTAACCTAATCCTATCCCTAAACCTAAACCTAACACAAATTCGAAATCTAACTTGTTACCCTCACTCTAACCCTAACCCTAACACTAAACCTAACCCTAATCCAAACCCTAACCTTAACTCATACCTAAAACTAAAGATAATCATAACCCTAAATCTAACCCTAACACTAACACTAAAACTATCTCTAAATTTTACACTAACAATAACCGAAAACCTTACCCCTTACGCCAAACCTAATCATAGACACAACTTTAACTGTAAAACTAACCATTACACTAACTCTAATACCAAATTTAAAGCTAACCCTAATCCTAAGAGTAACCATAATTCTAACACTAACGTTACCCATCGCCCTAAACCTAACCCTAACCCCTAATCCAAAACCGAACCCTAACCCTAACCACTTATCTTAACACTAACCCAATCTCTAACACTAACCCCAACATTAATCTTAACC